>NC_133776.1:104381446-104612310 GCF_003597395.2 Chelonoidis abingdonii
GCCAAAACCCCCACCTCCCCCAGCGCCGCACTGCTGTAACACCCCCCTCGCACCCCCAAAAACTGTGCCGCGGAAACTCCCGCCCCCCTGAGCACTATGCCGCTGAAGCCCTCAGCCCTCCCGAGCGCCGCCGAAACCCCGCCCCTTGAGCACCACGCTGCGCCACCCCAAAGACCCCAGGCACCCTAGCACCATGCTGCCCGAAGCCCCTGCACCCCAAGCGCTGAGCCCCCCAAGCCCCCCCCATTGAGTGCCGCCCAGACGAAACAAAAACAAATAAACAAAACCCTCCAGCGCCACCCTACTGAACCAAAAAAAACCCCTGAGCACCGCCCCATCCCAAGGTGCCGCCCCAAGCACGTGCTTGGTCGGCTGGTGCCTGGAGCCAGCCCTGACCAAAACCCATGCCAGCAAAATACCTCCCCGCTCCCCCATCCTTAGCCATGAAAGTAACCCCAGGTGGCTGCTCTTTCAGTCAGTCCAAGCTCGGGTGACCAGACAGCGAGATAAATCGGACAGGGGGTGGGGGGTAATCGGCACCTAAATAAAACAAAGCCCCAAATATAGAGACTGTCCCTATAAAATCAGGCCATCTGGTCACCCTAGTCTGAGCTCAGTGAAAATGCCCTCAGCATGGAGCAAACTCCACAAACAGCCAAATCCACTGTAGTAACATTGGCAAAGCACAGCTGGGGTGCTCATCATCCCTTGTTTGTTGGGTGTGTTGACATTCCCCGGGCTGAACCTCTCACTGTGGTTATGGCTTTTTTCTTACTTGGATTGATAAAGTCTTAACACCATTAAAATACAACCCACATGAACTGATTATTCCTAAGGGTCTGTCCCTGGGGAGCATCAATCCTTGCCAAATACTTGAAAAGAAGAGGCTGCACTTGCTGCAGGGGAATGACAAATCAATCAGGGTGTCTGTCACTGCCTAACGGCACTTGATTTGGTAAGTAACAAAGCAGAAGGGGCAAATGTCGTTATACTAACAGCACCTGACTGCAGGACTGAAAAGCACCTGAACAGACTTCTCTGCATAGAACCCAATGGCCAAGTGCTGGTTTCTCACCACAACAACAGCAGCTGCTAGAAGAGCCCATATCTTTCATTCAATCCTGTGCAGCCCTTGGTGGCCTGGTCTACACTACTTGTTTATACTGAATTTAGCAGCGTTAAACCAATTTAACCCTGCACCCATCCACACAACGGAGCCCTTTATATTGATATAAAGGGCTCTTTAAACCGGTTTCTGTATTCCTCCCTGACTAGAGGAGTAGCGCTGAAATCAGTATTGCCAGATCAGATTAGGGTTAGTGTGGCCGCAAATCGACGGTATTGGCCTCTGGGCGGTATCCCATAGTGCTCCATTGTGACCCCTCTGTAAAGTCATCTGAACTCGGATGCAGTGGCCAGGTAGACAGGAAAAGTCCCACGAACTTTTGAATTTCATTTCCTGTTTGGCCAGCATGGAGCTCTGATCAGCACAGGTGACCACGCAGAGCTCATCAACACAGGTAACAATGCAGTCTCCTGAGAATCGAAAAAGAGCTCCAGCATGGACCGCACAGGAGGTACTGGATCTGATCGCTAGATGGGGAGAGGATTCCGGCTAACAGAACTCCGTTCCAAAAGATGAAATGAAAAAACATTTGAAAAAATTTCCAAGGCCATGATGCAGAGAGGCCACACCAGGGACTCAGTGCAGTGCCGTGTGAAAGTTAAAGAGCTCAGACAAGTCTACCAGAAAACCAAAGAAGGAAACAGAAGGTCTGGGGTAGGGCCGAAAACAAGCTGCTTCTGAGCTGAGCTGCATGCAATTCTAGGGGGGGTCCTCCACCACTAGCCCACCCCTGTCCGTGGATTCTGAGGTGGGGGTGGTAATCTCAGCCATGCCTGAGGATTCTGACGACGGGGAAGATAAGAAGGAGGAAGAGGAGGACGAGCTTGCAGAGAGCACACAGCACTCCATTCTCCCCGACAGCCAGGAGCTTTTTCTCACCCAGATGGAATTACCCTCCCAGCCCCCCAAAGCCACTATCCCAGACAATGAAGCCATGGAAGGGACCTCTGGTAAATATAAAACATGGTTTAAAAGCAAATGTTTTTTAATGATTAATTTGCCCTGAGGACTTGGGATGCATTCGCGGCCAGTAAAGTTATTGGAAAAGTCTGTTAACATGTCTGGGGATGGAGCGGAAATCCTCCAGGGACATCTCCATGAAGCTCTCCTGGATGTACTCCAAAAGCCTTTGCAGAAGGTTTCTGGGCAGGGCAGCCTTATTCCGTTCTCCATGATAGGACACTTGACCGTGCCATGCATGTAGCAAGTAATCTGGTATCATTGCATGACAAAGCCTAGCTGCGTATGGTCCCAGTGTTTGCTGGCATTCAAGCAACATTCGTTCTTTATCTCACTGTGTTATCCTCAGGAAAGTGATATCGTTCATGGTACCCTGGTTGAAATTCAGGAATTTAATTAAGGGGACAGAGATGGTTGTGCTGTTTGCCTGTGGCTTAAAAGAAATCCTTCCCTGCATTTAGCCAAGCAGGAGGAGAGGGTGATTGGCCCTGAGCTTTTTCGCATTTGGCTAGCTGGGATCTTCCCTGCTACCAGCCATGTGGTGGGGAGGAGGGTGGCTAGCAGTGATCTTCCATGATACCAGCCACGTGGTGTGGGGAGGAGTAAAGTGATCATCCCAGAGAATTGGATGAGGGTGGTTCTGGTGCTGCACGTTAACAGGAAAGAAGCAGCACTCAATGAGCTTTGCTTGCTATTTGGAAAGGAGGGCTCTGGATATATGAAGGCTGCAGAAGCCAAAAGACAATGGCTTACCATGGCCGCATGCAAGTCGAATTCTGATGCCTGGATCTGCGTCTGTGATCTCTAACACCAAGGCCACAGGCACTCAATATTAAGATGCAAAATGCAACCTTGTAGTGAGATCACATGTGCTATGTAAGGTGAATAGTGTTGTTCACCATGAAAGAGTATAACCATTGTTCTGTAAAATGTATCTTTTTAAATACTTCTCTTCCTTTTTTCCCCTCCCTCCTGCAGCTGCAAATTTTTCAAGTCTCCCTCCTTCATCCTGAAGGCTATCTCAGATAAGGCGGCGGAAAAAAAAGACCCGAGACGAAATGTTCTCAGAAATCATAGGAGTGACCCCCAATGAAAGAGCTCATCTGAATGAGTGGAAGGACGTGGTATCAAAGTACAGGAAAGATGTCAGTGAATGTGAGGACAGGAGGAACCAACATGAGGATAGGAGGGATGCTCGAGATGAGAGGAAGATCAGAGGTGTAGGCAGGAAGATCAGCGGTGGCGGGATGCAACGCTGGGGCTGCTGTGTGATCAAACTGACATGCTCTGGCATCTGGTGGAGCTTCAGGAATGGCAGCAGGATCACAGAGTGCCGCTGCAGCCCCACTATAACCGCCCTCCCCCCTCACCATGTTCCTTAGCCTCCTCACCCAGACGAGTAAGAACGTGTAGGGGTAGGTTCCATGCACCCACCCATTCCACCCCAATGGACAGACCAACCAAAAGGCTGTCATTATTTTGAAATTTTTTTAGTGGCCTTTTCCTTCCCTCCTATCCTCCTCCCAAACCACACCCAGGCTGCCTTGTCAGTCCTCGCTCTTTTTTAATAATTAATTAATAAAGAATATATGATTTTTAAACAAGAGTGATTTTATTTCCTTAGGAAGCAAGTGGTAATCGAAGGGGAAGGGTGGGTGGCTTACAGGGAATGAGTCATTCAAGGGGGTGGGGGGCTTCATCAAGGAGAAACAAACACAACAGTCACACCGTACTCTGACCCGTGATGAAACTGGTTTTCAAAGCTTCTCTAGAGCACCACGTCGTGGTGGGCTCGCTATTTCGCCGGTGTCTGGCTGTGCTAATCAGTGACCAGGTATGCCTCAGCTCCCCCCTAAAGTATCCCCTGCTCACAGAGATTGTGGACAGTACACAGCAAGCAGAATTAACAAAGGATATGGTTGGGCTGAGGTCTGACGAGTCAGTCATGTTCCACAAGGCACGACCCGTTAAACGCCAAATGCACAATCTACCACCATGCCTGCATTCTGCTCAGCCTGTAGTGAACAGCTGCCTGACCAACTGTCCAGGCTGCCTGTGTTGGCTTCAGAGCCATGGCATCAAAGGGGTAGGCTGGTCACCCAGGATAACGACAGGCATATTACAACATCCCCAACGTGTTATTTTCTGGTCTGGAAGTAATCCCTTGCTGCACGTTTAAACAGAGTAGTGTTCCTGAAGATAACGAGCATCAGTGAAACCTTCCGCCATCCCCTGGATGTGGAAACGCCTGTGATCCCACCATGCTGCAGCACCATGGAAAAGTACCCTTTGTTACAGTACTGGGCTGCCCTGGGCTCGGTGCCAAAGAATAGGATATGGGTTCCATCTATCACCCCCCCCACAGTTAGGGAATCCCATTGCAGCAAAGCCATCCACTATGACCTGCACATTTCCCAGAGTCACAACCTTTCGTAGCAGCAGCTTAACGATTGCTTTGGCTACTTGCATCACAGTGCCCCCCCACAGTAGATATGCCCACTCCAAATTGATTCCCGACTGACCGGTAGCTGTCTGGCCTTGCAAGCTTCCAGAGGGCTATTGCCACTCCCTTCTCAACTGTGAGGGCTGCTCTCAGCTTGGTATTCTGGCGTATCAGGGCAGGGGAAAGCAAGTCACAAAGTTCCATGAAAGTGCCCTTACGCATGCGAAAGTTTCACCGCCACTGGGAATAGTCCCACACCTGCAACACTATGCAGTCCCACCAGTCTGTGCTTGTTTTCCGGGCCCAAAATCGGCATTCAATGGCTAGAACCTGCCCCATTACTAGCATGATCTCCAAAGCGCAGGGGCCTGCGGTTTGACAGAATTCTGTGTCCATGTCCTCATCACTCTCGTCGCCACACTGCCATAGCCACCTCCTCCTCGACTGGTTTTGCAGGTCCTGGTTCAGCATTGACTGCACAAGAATGCGCGAGGTGTTTACAATGTCCATGATGATGATCTTGATCTGAGCAGGGTCCATGCTTGCCGTGCTATGGCGTCTGCACAGTTCACCCAGGGAAAAAGGTGCAAAACGGTTGTCTGCTACTTGCATGGAGGGAGGGTTAAGGCTGTACCCAGAACCACCTGCGACAACGTTTTTTGCCCCATCAGGCACTGGGATCTCAACCCAGAATTCCAATGGGTGGAGGAGACTGTGGGAACTATGGGATAGCTATGGGATAGCTACCCATAGTGCAACGCTCTGGAAATTGTCACTAGCCTCGGTACGTGGACGCACACCACCGAATTAATGTGCTTAGTGTGGCTGCGTGCACTCGACTTTATACAATCTGTTTTGAAAAAACCAGTTTCTGTAAAATCGAAATAATCCCATAGCGTAGACATACCTGGTGACTCTCTTTTTCCTGGCTGAGTCACCCTGGGCCCCTAGGGAATCATTTTACAGCAGGTTGAGGTATAGAGCCTGAGCCATGAGAAAAATGCCATTGAAACAAGTCAGCACCGGTCAGTAAGAGGCTTTTCACTCCAGTGGTGCGTAAAGGAATGAAGAAGGCAGACAGACGTTCTATTGCAGACTGCTATGGAGCTGTTGGCTGGGTAAAAGGGAGCCCTTATGGAAGCTAAACGGGCATGAACACTGGGTGTCAGCATTTGTACTTGAATCCAAATGATGAGACTAAAGCAGAGCGGCAGTCATTCTACAAGGCCAGAATTTGGTATTTAGTTCACTGAAGTTAAATGGAAGCAAATTTTTCGCTGCAGCTGAGGTCTGCTCAGTAAGGGCTCCCCAGCTCCTTGATTCTCTGCCCCAAACCTGTTCTAGGCATGGACTAGAGCCGTTGAATCCCTTGGGATGCGGACGCTGCAGGGGTGTCCACTGCATCAGCTGTACACCTGTGGGAGAGAGAGCCAGACAGTATCTCAGCGCTTTGCAGTGCTGAGCGGACCCGATTGCAGGTGATGGATAAAGGATTGTTATTTAGCAATGGCTTCTGTGGAGGAATGTGACCAATTTCTAGTTTGTGGCCAAATACAAACAAAGGCAGCTTCGAGCAAGTGGGGGTGGTGGGGAGAATCTCCCTCAGAAGCCTCTATGCTCGCGTCAAGGGGAGCGGACCAGTGGTGTAAGTGACACCCAGGGAAAGCCTCGGCTCAGGCTGGTGTAAATCTGGAGTAACTCCATTACAGTGAACGGAGCCACACTAGGGCTACAGTTACACACTGGTTTAGGTGAGCCTGTAAGTGGCAACACATACCTTGCACCCCTCTGGCATCCAGCGTGTGCAAAGTGCGTGTGGGGCACACGCTGGGGCTGCTGCAGGGGGAGTGTAAGGAAATACAACTAAGGAAGCAGTAAGAGAAAGCAGCTCCCCCACACACAAAAACACACTCCCCCCAATGCAGGTGATGCCTGCACCATCCCCAACGGGCCCAAGGGCCAACCTCACCCCTGGGGGAAAACTCTCACTGACGGAACAATTGTGTTCATATCTGACTCTCAGCTCCTGTTCCAGGCACGCAAGCCCCCAAAGAACAGGCTGTGTGTTTTCCTGGCGCCAGGCTGAGTACCACTGACTGAACAGCAGGTGGCGACGTGTCTCTTCTTTAAGAGCCAGCCCTGAGACAATGCTGAAGGCCTCCTAAAAGCATGTGACATCATGCCAGACTTGGGCCATTGTCAAACAAGCACCTCTGTGCGTTGGCCCACACTGCACCCCATAAACGGACTCATCAGCCTCCTTCAAATCCCGCCTCAAGGCTCCCCTTTGCCGTGGTGCTGACAAAAAACCAAAACATGTGACTAGGTTGCTGGGATGCTGAGCCCACTGTATGTGCTGCTCCCCAGTGTTGGTGCATTGGTTGCTTCTGCCCTCATCCCTCCCGTTTGCCTGTACCCATGTGTTGTCTCTTGGCTTATGCTCAGATTGTAAGCTCCCTGGGCAGAGGGCTCTCTCTTTGTTTGGTGTTTATACAGCACCTAGCATAACGGGCCCCTGGGCCCTGATTGGGGCTTAGGGCCTCTGATAATAGCAATAATAATGGCCAGGGTAGCTGCTGCTGCTAGGATAATCTCCGGTGGCGGCTTCAGAGGATGAAATATACAGTTATTTCAGCAGCTGTCACAGAGCTGATTTACAGACTGAAATAACAACAGTCATTTCTGTGTGGGTCTCTGTGCTACCAACCTGCACTGAATCAGCTGTAGGCGCTTCCATCCCAAACTAAGGATTTCCACTCCCAGGTTCACACTGATGTTACTGACTCAGGTCTAGCTCTCTTTTGTCCTGCTGCTGCTCTCTCTCCTGGCTAGATCCCCCTACCCCAGATCTCCTTCTCCACCCAAACTCCCTCCCCGAGCCTTAGGCAGGTGGAGGGGGGGCAGAGTTTGGGCAGCATGAGTGACATTATTGGCCCGCTGGTGGGATTTGAGGACTGGCACTGGCTCTAAAGTAAAGTGAGTTTGAGACCCCTGGCTTAGAGGCAAACAGACACATGGGATTCCCGTCCCTAACAAATACAGCACCAGGCAACAGTTTGCAAATGAACCATTTGAATGGTGGAAATTGCTCTGCAAACGGCGTGTGTCAAACTCACCCTATGAACATGCAGAGAAATAAAACCACCGGGTGTGGAACAATGACCACCCGAAGCTTTATATCAAAATCGATATTAATTTTCTTGCCTTTCCAGGTGCTGGTCTCCTGTTGGGGCTAATGTCATTCAGGCATGATGTAGAAATATTGCTCAAGGGATCCAACCAATAAATAAACCTCTGCTTTAACAGCTATTATGCCAGAGACATTTCAAAAGGTAAAGCAATTCATAAATCCTAGGCAGAGGTAGTGGTACAGACGTTTCTCCTTTTGTTAGCGCCATTCAGCTGGACAAAGCTGTTTAGACTGGTGTTTGCACCAATGTAAGTGGTATCAGATACGGGCCCTGAGCATTAACAAGCAAAACTGCCTCGTTCTAACTTACACTGGGAAGCTTTGAATGAAAAGGTGTCTTATTTCCTTCTGCCATTGCTCTTCACTTGCCTGTCAAGTCACTCTGCCCCTGAGGTGGTGGCTTCACCTCTGCAACGTGATCCCCTCGCTAGTGTGGGCTGCTGAGCCTCAGTTGTTGTCATAAGTAGATAGGTAAGGGTTAATTTTCTTTTACCTGCAAAGAGTGAACAAAGGGGGAACCAAGCACCTGACCAGAGGACCAATCAGAGACCTGGATTTTTTTTAAAGTCTGGGAGGGGACTGAAGGCTTGGTATCTGATGTCACGGCCAGAGAGTTCTGCCTGGATGATTCCGGTAACGTGGACAAAGAGAGGATGCGCCTAGTCACATATGAAGGCCCCTCCAGGCTGCAGAAGGTGAAGAGCCAAATTTGATAGGTTTGGTGAAATCTGGCTGGAGGGTTGGTTTTGTCCCCAACCAACTTTACTGAGATTTTTTTTCACAAACAAGACAGACTTTCGATTTTGAAGTCTTATTTACGGACGTATTGAGGACCTTAAGGGGGGCTAATATCTCCAAGGTGGAATTCCTGGAAAAATCAGGCCCCTTATAGATGTCGCTAAATATTGGTCACCCGCGCCAAAGCTGAGACTAACCAAAAATATCCTGAGTCGTTTGAAAGACAAGGTCTACATCTTATTGAGACTATATCAAACTCCAAGCTAATCATTAATTCCGCTTTCCAGCTTACACCTCATTAATCTGCGCCATTAGAATTTTCCCACTAAATATCCTGAGTATGTAATACAACTTATTTTCTTTAGTCCCACTTATGACTCTCAGCTGGTATTAAACTGTATCCCGAACTTAAATCTTTACAGGCTCGGCACGGGGAGTAAACGATCTCAAAATATAGTGTTTAGAGCAGGACTGAAGCAATCCTCTTGCTTTCCTCTTAGAGAGAGAGTTAAATGTATAAAACAAAAGACAAATATGTACATAAACACACTGATCAGAGTAGACAATTCTTTATTTATTGTCCAGTAGCCTGCTGCGACCAACTCTTTCTGGTGTCTCTGGAACTAGAAGCAAGATGTGATCTCCAAGGACATTTTTATCTTGTTCTGGTCATAACTTTTCTTAAAAAATTAAAAAATGGATCACCAACTAGGCACCTATCCAGACTGTCATCAGCTAAATCCACGAAGTGACGGTAGTATGCTAAGACGAGAACGTTCGGAATAGAGCGAGATCGATCTGTTTTTATAGAGTCTTTATCTTCTTCTGCATAGACTGGGGACTCGGACGCTATACCATAATGTGCTTCCGTAATCTTAATTTGTTGGAGGAAATCACCAAGAGCAATGCTGCAACGCGATATTGATTCACAGCCATCAGAATCATAGAAAAGACTCCTCTGACTTCAGTGGGGTTAGGATGGTGGGACCCCAACTGGAAGTACAATGGGAGTTGGAGATTAACTCATTGGGTACTATCTGAAAATCTCTTCAAGATATGAAGAATATGAGTTTCTCAGGGGTTGGTGGGACTCCTGTGTGAGCCTGATCAAAGGGAGGGGAGGTGGAAAAGCCAGGTGTTTCCCCCAGCGTGATCTTGGTAATGAATACAGAAATGATTAAAATCAACTTGCGATAGTATCCCCAGTGAAGGCAGCAAATCTACCAAACCTTGGGTTGTGGGCTAGGACATGATGCAATCTTTGATACCTCTCTTGCTTCCCTCCTCCTACCTGCTTCAAATGCTGATTGGATTAAGCCTAATTCCGTGAGGTGCTGGTCCACTAGCTCAATGCTCGTAGTCAAAAAGGACACTCAATGGATTTAGTGATTACTCACATCTGAATTCTGGCTCTGCGCATGCGCCTTCTACCATTGACTCAGTTACATACATTCTTGATGATCTCCTGGAAAGCTCAGCAGCCGGGACTACAGCGTGCGCTCCAGCCTCTCTAGGGGTTCTATTCAAACAAGCGCTTCTGACTTTCATGACATCCCACTTCGACCCGGCGGTTACAAATCTGTTCTCCCCTGTTTAACGAACTTCTGAATGTGGAATTTTTTCTTCTTCCAGGCTTCATCAAAGGCTGGATGCTGCTGCTAGCATGGTGAAGGTGGCAGGTATGCTCCCTGGCTTGTGGATACACCACTAGCTAATGAAAGTCAGTTGGATGTAACTTTTTCCCAGCAAGCTCAGCATTGGCTGTTAGGGATCCTCTATGGGCTAGCCATATCTAAGGTGATGGACAGTCCCTTAACCACGAAATCAGCAGCTGACTGACAGGTCGGGCCACAGAGGACTCCTAACTGAGCTTATTGGCTCGCAAGAGAGGTATTGCTCAGCTGAGTCTCATTCTCAGAGCCGGTATAATAGCTCCCGTCTACCTTTTCACCCAGAGCTGTGGGCATTCAGCACTCAAAGAACATGTCTAATGTAAGACACAGAAGGAGATGATGTATTAATGGAAAGTAAACTTTCCCCATAGTCCATATTTGGAACCCTGGCCATCAGGACGGATTTCCGTCACCTAATATCACAAATACTAATTTCCGCATCCGTAAAGGTCCATCTTTCACTTGCATTGCCCTGTGACACGCTTCTGATGACACCACAATCTTTGAAATTCCCCACTGTCTTTTATCTTTTCACCTTCCTCCTCTCCCATTGTGTCCTTTCCATGATATATGCAAAAAGATGGTTCTCCTCTGCCCTCATGTAACACCACAATCAACTCCATTGTCAGACACATCTCTGCTGGAGCCGCATTCATTTCAGGAGCTGGTTGTGACGTTATTGATATAAACTGGAGCCATATAGAACAATAGGTTGCAACCAAGGTTCTGTAGTGGCACCAAATCTTATGTAAAGGGGTCATATAAGGTGTCTAAGACCACAGGTTACGGGTTACTGGTTATGTTATGCTGTCTGTACTGCTGTATCATTTTTGTAGTTGAAGTTTGAATATGGCTTGTGTACTGTCTGTATTTCAATTGGTGCTGCAGTTCTGGGTACAAACCCAGACAAGCTGGTGTCAGCTCAGCTTAGCCGCTTGATGGCCCATTAAGACCATCACCTACACTGACCCATTGAGAGGAGGCGGATACGCCTTGTGACTCAGCAAGATGTGCAGAACTGGCCCATGTGATCGCAGATCCATTTTGCTGTAACTTTCCACAGTAGAACAAAGGATGTTCTTACACCTGGAAAAGTCTATTATACACGCAAAGGCCTCATCTTCCATTTTGTCTTCAATCCTGCTTCTTACCTCTGGAGGAATTTGCTACAGCTGAAGCTCTGCACAAAGGACTGATGACCCATCCCACAGCGGGGATGTTCTCCAGAGAACATGGATTAACCTGCAGTTTACTCCATCACTGCTCCAGCCTGAACTAAGAACTTTGCCATACTGTTGTAATTGATTCCTCATTTAACCATTCTAGCTCTCATCTCTACTTTTTCCTTTTTTAATAAACCTTTAGAATTTTAGATTCTAAAGGATTGGCACAAGCGTGATTTGTGGGTAAGATCTGATGTGTATCGGCGTATCATCTTTATTTAAAATATTCTCTAATAAAACTATATTAAGCGCTGTGGGTCTGGGGCTTGGCTTGGTCCTGCTTGGTCCTTTGGGATCGAGAGAACCTTTTTCTTTTACTGGGGTGTTGGTTTTCATAACCATTCATCCCCAGGACGTGTGGGACTGGTGGTGATACTGGGAGACTGGAGTGTCTAAGGAAATTGCTTGTGTGACTTGAGGTTAGCCAGTGGGGTGAAAACGAGGTCCTTTTTGTCTGGCTGGTTTGGTTTGCCTTAGAGGTGGAAAAACCCCAGCCTGGGGCTGTGACTGCCCTGTTTGAGCAATTGGTCCTGATTTGGCACTCTCAGTTGGGTCCCACCAGAACCACATCGTCACACTGGTTCAAAATGGTTTTAGATTTTCTCCATCTATTGATTGTCTCTCTCTTTACTGCCCTCTCCAATCTCCCCTCATCCCTTCCACTCAGCTGCATCTGTCTCCTTTCCGTTCCTTTCCACAACTGTGCCAGTGCTGGGCTGAGTACCATCTCTGACCACCTCCGTGAACTTTCCTGGCTCTCTCAGCAACACGACCATCTCTTTTTTATAACATTCCCTTTCGCTCTTGTCCATACCACTTATCTCCTCTCTTTGCAGTGGAACACTTTCCATGTGTGCATCAGACACAGTTTAGACATCTCTGTTTCCTGTCGTTTGTTGCAGTGTCACTCTAGGATTTAATCCGGTGAAGCACTGGCAGATGCATTTTGTGTGAAAGAAGCTAGACGCAGTAGCTCTGCAGGCCTGGGTGGAACAGCAGCCTCCGAGAGGCCACCTCTCACCTGGATGCCACAATGCCACCATTGAGATGAGATGAGTGCGTGAGCTGGAGATCTCTCAGTATAAACAGGACAGGGTTGTTGGGCAGGCATTCGTTGGGAGGGACCCTCCCTTGTGCCACCACAGCCTGGTTTTGTCATCCTCCAGGAATGCTGCATTCCCCAGGTTCTGGGGAGTGCTGAGGGATTCTGAGACGTGTTTCAGGGCCGTGTTTTTTATATTCTTATATACTGTGTACTTCAGTTTCCAGGATGGGCTCATCGGGTGAGATTTTCAGAAGTGCCTAAGAGAATTAGGCATCTCAACAGGAGATGACACATGACTCCAGTGGTGCTGTTGGAGATACCACCCCAGCGTGGGCCAGGCCAGGTGGCTGGAGGGATTCATTTGAAAGGCAAAATAAAAATATAAAATAAAAACAGCTTGAGATAATTTCATTTTCATCTCCTCCAGACACAGTTACACGTATTTAAAGAACTAACACAACAGAATGTACTTCACTGGAATTCACACAAGGAAAGGGCAAACTAGAATAATAATTAGCAACACAGTTTCCTAGAGAAAGTTTTATGTTTCAAGGTTAAAATCTATAAACAGGTCAATCCTTCAGCACCTCCATGAATAGCTTAGAGTCACTCTATGAGCTTTGAAGACCAATTTATCTGTCTTGAACTGGAGATCAAGGATCTGATCGAACATATGTCAGATAAACATAAAACATTGAAAGCCTGGGTAAAAGCGTCTTCGTTATATGTATCTACTTTGACGAGCATCAGTCCGCTTCTAAAGAGCTGACATCATTTGCTTGGCTGGTGAGTCCTGCTGGCATTTCAAGGATGCTTTCTCTGCTGCTCTACTACGGTACATGCAAAAATTGCTTCTTCGCAAATATTAAGGCCTTGTATCTGCCCTTGGATACACAGCCCCAAAATCATCTCACACTGAGTGACTGTGATACATGAATGCTACTGTCAGTCACAACAAAGACACCTAGCCCGCCTAGTAAAGAGTCGCCAGCCACTTAGTTTTCTTCCGGAGTTGGCTCAGTGTAAATGAACAAGGAGAAAGTTTCAGGTCCATCAGTCCTGCCCTTGGCTCCAGGCAGCCCCTTGCAGAGTCAATGCAAGTCCACTTACAGAGCTCTGACTGCAGCATTTGAAGTGCATTTACATTGTTAAAAGGTTGCTATTTAATGTATTTGTTCTATTGTATTTGTTTTTATTCTTTTGATCAGGGCCTTAGGCACTTTGCAGTGGCTAAAGGACATACCTGAATTCAGTAATTATACTATCATTACAAGCACGTCGATGCTGTGATAATGGGGGCCACACGAAGCCCCAAGAGAGATTAAATAGGATAAACCAGTGGTTTAACCAGCCTCCTGCCAGCTGTCTCCTTCTGGCAGTTCATGTTTACACACGTCTGGTTTGTCCTTTCATAGTCCTCAGCTGCTTTTCTGCATAGGCATCCACCAGCTTTGCTAATGACAGACTTACCCGCATCACAGAGTGAAGACTCTATCATTACCTGGATGTAGACCAACACAGGCCAGTGCACCTAATACTCATTTTGGGGTTACACCCATTAATAACTCAATCTTCAAGAACGCACTGGAGAAAGAAGGAGCCACATCCAGCAGTGAGGTAAATGGTGGTGTATATTACACCTATGGCACAGCAGATTTAGATTAAATCTCAGGAAAAACTTCCCAGCTGTGAGAACAGCAGGACAATGGAGCAGACGCCTCAGGAGGTTGTGGAAGCTCCTTCACTGGAGGTTTGCAAAAGGATGCTGGATAGCCACCTGTCTTGAATGGTTCAGACATAACAAATCCTGCCTCTTGGCAGACTAGATGACCCTTCTGGTCCCTGCTAACTCTGTGGCTCTATGATTCTGTATTACATTGCAGGTGAATGTTTGTCATAAAACAGGTGTTTGAGTTCCAGGTTTTCTCAGAAGCCATTTTATTGCATCCAGATTGTACTGATCTCATAGATAGAAGAATGTGCGTCTCCAAGACAGATGGCCAGAGATCTTTCTGCTCTGAAGTTACACTTCCCTTCTCTCATGAAAACACTGTGATGTGTGATGAAATGTGCGACCAGGAGAAACATGTAGGAGATATGGCAACACATTCCCAACAAAATGCTTCAATGGAGCTTTCTGTCACTGAGCTGGAGCTGGAGCCTTTGATTAAAATCTTAGTTGCCTATGAATGGAATCTTTAACAACCTTCCAATTTTGCTAGGTGTTAAATTCTCCAGTAATAAGTGGCGTTAAATATTTAAGTAGAGAAATTTCTGAACATAAACGTAAAATACTTCTATAAAGTAAAGAAACAAATCCAAACCAGGCATTATTCTAACAGGAGTTAGTGACAGATTGCCTTCGGAGAAACATTTGAAATAGTTCAAACCATCCACAAAGAGGTTCTATGAAAGCCAATTGAATAATAAGGCTGTATTACACTCAAATAGTAATCCAGTTTAGCTGTAACCTAATTACCATTTGACACAGAGGAAGGTTCAGAACAGTGGATTTAATTCACTCCTCTGTGATATTGTGTGATTGCTCTGTTTGACAGCATTCCCTTCCTCACGCTCCCTGATGAAACCAAGTGTCGGTAGGCCAGCAGCCCCATGTTCTGGCAGAAGCGAAACAGCAGCCATCGTCCCATTAACTTCCTGACAACGTTTGATGTAAATACCAGGAGAGCTGTATGTCCTTGGGAAAGGGAAGCTAAGCACCGTCCCTAGGAGAGGAAATGACTCACCTGTTACTGCTCTTCATTTCAATCCCCTCAAATTTCTCTTTGCTCCTTTGCACACAGTAATTTTTCACCATTATCACCAGCCCAGAGCAATTAGAATTTCTGCAATCCTGTCACTAGGCACCTGTCTGCTTCTTTACGCACCTACATTCCTTTGAAAAGCTGACCCTAGGTGTCTCGCCGTTTGTAACTGTTTTACCATTGAAGATTTTGGTTCTTTGAGAAGGCTGCACCTCAGCAGCATTTGGCAGAATGGCATAATCATTACTGGACCTGACTGCTGTAAGGAAATGAATTAAAACAACTTCTGGCCTGGTCACTACAGCAGTGCAGTAAGACGCCAGTGACCATGGCGAGCTCACGAAATGCTGCCTGCACTAGGAATGTGACACGCTGCTAACAATGGGTGCAGCCAGACACAGTTTAACTGCCATGTGGAGACGAGCGCAAACCCAGTCCTGTTCAGCCCGCTTGCAGAATCCATCTTTGCTTTGGAAATGGCTGGGGACCAGTGGGGCAAGTGTGAAACCTGCCAGGGAACCGTGCTCACTAATAATAGAACAAGAGTACTTGTGGCACCTTAGAGACTAACAAATTTATTTCAGCATGAGCTTTCGTGAGCTACAGCTCACTTCTTCAGATGCACAGAATGGAACACACACACAGGAGATATTTATACATACAGAGAACATGAAAAGATGGAAGTATGCATCCCAACAGGAAGAGTCTAATCAATTGAGATGAGCTGTGGTCAGCAGGGGAAAAAAAAACTTTTGAAGTGATAATTAAGATGACCCATAGAAGGTGTGAGGAAAACTTAACATAGGAAAATAGATTCAATTAGTGTAATGACCCAGCCATTCCCAGTCTCTGTTAAGACCTGAGCTAATTGTGTCTAATTTGCATATTAATTCGCGTTCAGCAGTCTCTCTCTGGAGTCTGTTTCTGAAGTTTTTTTGCTGTAAAACTGCCACCTTCAAGTCTGTCACTGAGTAGTTAGAGAGGCTGAAGTGTTCTCCCACTGGTTTTTGAATGTTATGATTCCTGATGTCAGTTTTATGTCCATTTATTCTTTTGTGAAGAGACTGTCCGGTTTGGCCAATGTACATGGCAGAGTGGCATTGCTGGCACGTGATGGCATATATCACGTTGGTAGATGTGCAGGTGAACGAGCCCCTGATGGCGTGGCTGATGTGATTAGGTCCTATGATGGCTATGATTGTATCACTTGAATCGTGATGTACTCACTTGAACGATATGTGGACAGAGCTGGGCATCAGCTTGTGCTTGCAGGATAGCGCTTCCTGGGTTATGGTTTATGTTGTACGGTTTGAGGCTGGTGTGAGTATTTGGGTACTGATCTACACTATGGGATTATTCCGATTTTACATAAAACCTGGTTTTATAAAAACAGATGTAGTATAAAGTCGGTGCACGCCGGCCACACTAAGCACATTAATTCGGCGGTGTGCGTCCATGTCGTCCAAGGCTTAGCATCGATTTCCAAGCTTTGCCACTGTGGGTAGCTATTCCGTAGCTATCCCATAGATCCCGCAGCTCCCCCGCCCCTTAGAATTCTGGGTTGAGAGCCAGTGGCTGATGGGCAAAAATCATTGTCGGCAGTGTGTTCTGGGTAAATGTCGTCAGTCATTCCTTCTCCGGAAAGCAACGGCAAACAATTATTTCGCACCCTTTTTCCCTGGATTGCCCTGGCAGACGCCATTAGCACGGCAACCATGGAGGCCTGTCAGCTTTTTTTTTTTTTTTTTTACAATCACCATATGTCTACCTGGATGCCGCAGACAGAGGCGATACTGCAGCACTACACAGCAGCATCCTTTACTTTGCATGATAGCAGAGTGGTTATCATTGTTCGGACCGTCTCTGCCAGTGTATGGAATGAAAGACGGTATCTGTACCTCTGTACTGTCTGCTGCTCTCATGGAGCCCTGGCTGAGATCGGCCGGGTCGCAAAAGCAAACTGGGAATGACTCCCTGAGTCAATCTTTCCTTTATGCGTTTACTAAAAATAGAGTCAGTCCTTTCCTAGAATATGGGGCAGTGTACTAGAGAACTAGTATATCAGAGAGCACAGGTGCTCGTTCAGATCCCGCAGAAATGATGAGCTACATGCCATTCACGGGGGGGGGGGGGGCTTGCCAACAATATCCCATCCTTTGCCGCCCTCCTCCCCCAACCGTCCTGAGCTACCGTGCCAGTGTCCCCCGACGTGTGTGGCATGAAGTTAAAAGAATGCAGGAATAAGAAACAGAGATTTGTTAGTGAGAAAAATGAGGGGGAGGCAGCCTCCTGGGCTATGACAGTCTCGAGGCACGACATTAAGCGAAGCGGGGAAGGGAGCCACAGCATGCTGCTGCTCATATAGTCCTAGGCCAGCAGCAGCAATCTTTTCTTACACAGGGAAAGGAGGGGGCTGTTATTGAGGCTTGAGCCCACGTTGCTGCATGAAGACAGTTACCAGCCGTTTCTTGTACCATCTACGGGAATGACGGAGTCATTCCTATTTTTTACTCAGGCACCCCCCAGCCGACACTCCCACTGCAGCGCAGAGCCTACACACAAAGCAATAGTAAGTGAACAAAACGAAATGTCAGTCTATCTGTACCGCCTCTGCCCAGAGAGGAGCCGGATAACGTCATTCCTGCCACAGCATCGCGTCTACCAGCCGGCATCAGTCAGACATAGGGTGATCTCGACTACTACGATGATAGCTCAGCTCAGTTAATTGGCCTCTTAGAGTTGGTATGGCTACTTCCATCTTTTCATGTTCTCTGTATGTATAAATATCTCCTGTCTGTGTGTTCCGTTCTGTGCATCCGAAGAAGTGAGCTGTAGCCCACGAAAGCTCATACTGAAATAAATTGGTTAGTCTCTAAGGTGCCACAAGTACCCCTGTTCTTTTTACGGATACAAACTAACACACTGCTACTCTGAAACAACTAATAATAGACAGAGTCAAGCATTGCCATAATGTCACCCTTTAATAGCAGTTGTGGCCTTCGCAAGGAACGTGTGTTTACACGACTTGCAATACTTTTCCGGGTGCCTTCTGGCAGCGCTCTAGTGCCACCTGCAGCCCCAGTTCCATGGGCGTTTTAACTAGTGACATCAGAGGGTGCCAGAGCAGGGCATAAGTCAGCAGGTGACATAACAATGTTGTTCGCACCATCCCAAGGAAGCAAAGTTTTCCAGGACAGTAGGTGCAGCATGATGTTAGTGCTCAGAACACGGGTGTCTAATCTGTGCACTTACTTGGTTGTGCTACAGCACCCACCTCCTCCACAGTCACGCACAATAGCTTATCTGAGGCCCCTGCCCAGCCCAGTCAGAGCCATCAGGTGATCCCTTTGCAGCTAATAGGAAGTGATGCAGCTATTGATGGGGTGATGTCTGCCAGGAGGAGAAAACCACCCCAGACACCAGGTGCGGGCTTCCGTGTGGCTGAAAACATCACAATACTTCAAAGTGTCAATCATGACATCAGAATCAGCATCATAGGACTGGAAGGGACCTTGAGAGGTCATCTAGCCCAGTCCCCTGCACTCATGGCAGGACTAAGTATTAGCTAGACCATCCCTGACAGGTGTTTGTCCAACCCGCTCTTAAAAACCTCCAATCATGGAGATTCACAACCTCCCTAGGCAATTTATTCCAGTGTTTAACCACCCTGACAGTTAGGAACTTTTTCCTAATGTCCAGCCTAAACCTCCCTTGCTGCAATTTAAGCCCATTGCTTCTTGTCCTGTCCTCAGAGGTTAAGAAGAACACTTTTTCTCCCTCCTCCTTATAACAACCTTTTATGTACTTGAAAACTGCTATCACGTCCTCTCTTCTCCAGACTAAACCAACCCAGTTTTTTCAATCTTCCCTCATAGGTTATGTTTTCTAGACCTTGAATCATTTCTGTTGCTTCTCTCTGGACTTTCTCCAGTTTGTCCACATCTTTCCTGAACTGTGGTGCCCAGAACTGGATACAATGCTCCAGTTCAGGCCTATTCAGTGCAGAGTAGAGCAGACAAATTATGGCTCGTCTTGCTTACAACACTCCTGGCTAATACAGCCCAGAATGATGTTCGCTTTTCTTTTTGTTTGGCAACAGTGTTACATTGTTGACTCATATTTAGCTTGTGATCCACGTTCCCCCCAGTCCGATCCCTTTCTGCAGTGCTCCTTCCAAGGCCGTCATTGCCCATTTTGTGTTCCTGCCTAAGTGGAATACTTGGCATTTTTCCTCATTGAATTTCATCTTATTTACTTCAGACCATTTCTCCAGGTTGATGCAATGAAAAAATCTCTGTGGCACAGGCTACAATGACAAGCCTACGCTCTTGCTGGTCAGGCTGCCTGACCTGCCTTTTACTGTTTTCAGAAAGGAGCTTTACTATGTACCTGGTGTTGCAGTGATCAGGGGCAGCCCAGCCAGGTGACATTTTTCTGCAGGGGTGGCAAGAGACAGCTCCATCTTCACCCTGGGACGGTCACTGCTCTTGCCATGTCAGTAGGGGATGATTCTGGTTATAAAATGTAAAGCCCCATCAGAAGCTCTCACAGAAAGGATCTTTCTATAAGGGAGAGGCTGCTTGCTGTGTAATGTCTTTTCTTGAGAATACAATGGCACTGAGTAACAGCTTCGCTCTTGCGTGAATCAACATTTGCATGACCTGGCCCTTAGCTCCCAAAGCATTAAATGTTTGAGACAGTAACATGAATTCTTAGCACCATAATAAGCATTCGTGGGCTCTAGTGAGAGCATTTAATAACCTTGAGTAAGTGCAGGGACAGGCAGCAGATAATTCGTGGGCATATCTCCACTGGAGCGGGAGATGTAATTGGCAGCTCGTAGACATGCCAGTCCGCACCCTGCTCAAGCTAGCATGGCTGTGTCCACTTCCAGTACCAGTGTAGATAGACCCTGTGGGTAAGGCTCTGTGTAAAATGCTGGCATCCTATGGCAGCCCAGGACAGCAGCGAAGGGCCACAGACCCATGGAGCAGAAGGGTGGGTTGGCGGCATTCAGGTAATTTCTGTGTTAACATTTCTTGTCCCAGTGGCACAGCTGAACAGTATGGCGTGTGTGTCAAGTGGGCTCATTGGGGCTCATCTAGCCGATGCCAACGTGAAAGCTGCTGGGTGAAGCTTGTCTCACAACAGTGGGCAGGCCAGGCCCCAGGAACACTGTCCCCAAAGTTTTCTGAAATCTCATCAGCAAAGCTGTTCAATTGCAATGCCATGCCCTTTGACCGGGCTCAAAGAAAAGTCTGCATCTCTCCCATCTGCTTTGACAGTGAGAGCTGCTAAGATCAGCACGTTTATTCCCCATTAACATTGCCAAGGAACTGTTGCTGTTCTACCTTAACAACAGAGTAAAAAAAAAGAAATCACTCACTGTGCTTATAAAGCAAACCAGACCTGAACAGAGATTTGGGGACCCAAACTAAACCCCTTCCTCCTGGCAGACATGTCCACCACACACCTCCAGATCGGGGTTCTTACGCAGTACAATAGTGAACTGCTGGAATTTAGGAAAAGCAGTGTTGTTCTGAGGACAAGTCTATCTTGGTTAAGGGACAGAAGAATAAATCCACTTTTTTGGCATCACCTAAATTCATCTAATTCACGTCTGACAGTAGTGGAGGTTCATGTTCCTCAGGGTTTCATTGCGCTTTCTGTGTTTTGGGGAATGGACGGGTACAGACATTTGCAGGAGCTAATGTTTTAGCTTAAGTTACTGTGCAACAGCCATAGGAATGGAAGAAAAAAATTAAATACATTCTGCGGATATTAGGTTTTTTCGATAGGGTACATTTTAATTGGGGATGGGCAGAGGAGAGAAGAAAACAAAGCGAATATTTTCTTATCAAAAGATCATGAAATAATTAAATAAGAATTATTAAACCAATAATGTTTCTTTAATAAATTAATAGCAGCGTCACAAAACCCTGGGGGTGAATGACCAGAAAGAAGTTGGGAGGTGACAGCATTCAACCATTCATAAAGATGTTCCCATCTGCTGGCAGGCAGGGAACGTGGGGGTCATAAGGCTGTCCTCTCGTACGGTTATCTGAACAGGTAATATACATCCAAATGGTTTCAGCTGAGTAGCAATGGTCACCGGACGTACAAGTCCCAGGGTGAAAGTCTCTTTTTTAAACATTTATAAAAGTATCGTAGCATCTATGTTCAATTCTCAGTATTTACATCCAATGCAGGAGGTTCCCTTTGTATCATAAGTACTGTACTTGCATGAACAGGATGGAAGGCTCCTAATCAAGGACGGTCCCTGCATGTGGACTCTGCTAAGTACTGGGATGCCATGACACACGAACTGTTTACACATGTGCTATAAGTTAGTATCTTTCAACTTATTGCTCGTACTTTTAAAGTCTGTGGTGGCTTTTTAAAAATCTAGATAGAGAGATTTATTTTTGGAAAAGATGTGCTGTGAATTTGCCCTGCAAAAATACTCAACAAAAGGAAACACACAGTTCTGATCTCCTCCAGCACGTGCAGTATGTCAAACCTGAGCTAGAGAAAAGGGCAGCCCCCGAGGAGGGAGGTGGTGTCATTGTCCAGCCCCAATGCTACCAGGTATGATGACTGCGTAGAACTGCAAACGGATGCATGAGTGAGGAGACATACTGAACATTCAGGCCAGTGCCTGCGTAGCTGCAGAATACATGCTGCATGCTGCCTTCCTGCAAAGCGGGAGCTAGATTCACCACAGCGGCACTCTGGTCCTATGCCAGTGAAAGAACTGCAGATTTACACTGACATGAATGAGAGGTGAATCAGGCCCAGGGACTTCAGTGGGATTGCACTAGAGTCACACGGGAGTAATACATTGGTGGATCAAGCCATGGCTGTGGTTTCCTGTAAGGGTCACAATCAGACAATTGTTGTCAAGTGCAATTCAACAGTGTAACCCCTTCACTAAAGCAACAGCTCCATTCTGCACTTCCTTTGTGGTTCCAGCTGGTGCCTAAGAACATGAAAACCAGTTCACACTAAGCAAATGCAACTCATCCTTGACATGCATCACCCTTTCTATTCTCGGGCTTTTCATAAGCAGAGACTGCCAGTCACGGCAAAGGCACCTACTTCACAGGGATGTCATTAGGTTTGTTAATTAGTTACAGAAGATCTAAGCTGCTAAAGGCTAGCTCTGGCATGATGCAGAGTTTGGAGCCAGCAGCACTCCAGAGCCTCACCCGAGTCATAGTTCCTCACCTACTTCCTCATACAGGAACGCCCCACTTAACATCCTCCCACTTAACGTTGTTTTGACGTTATGTTGCTGCTCCATTAGGGAACATGCTCATTTAAAGTTGTGCAATGCTCCCTTCTAACGTTGTTTGGCTGCCTGCTCTGTCCACTGCTTGTAGGATTCTGTGAAAGAGCTGCGACTTTACAAGAGAGCATTGCCCAAGTTCCTCTTCTCTGCCTCCTCCCCCTCCCTCCCATCGCTTCCCCCACCGCCAAACAGGTGGTGCTTAGGACTTTCTGGGAGGGAGGGGGAGGAGCGGAGATGTGGCTGCTCCGGAGAGGAGGTGGAGTGGGGAGTGGGAGGAGGAGGTGGGCCTGGAGAATACCCCGGCAAAATCAACACCCTTTCTTCTCCGGGGAAGTTGCCACTGCTGCTGCGCAAGGTACTTCCTAGCGTCCTTGCCTGCTGCAGGCTGTGCCTGTGTGGAGCAAGCCAGGGACACCTCCTAACACAGTACAGTACTGTTCAGTATATAATGCCTTTTGTCTACCCACCCAAAAAATTTCCTTGGAACCTAACCTCCCGCATTTACATTAAATCTTATGGGGAAATTGGATTCGTTTAACATCGTTTCACTGAAAGTTGCATTTTTTAGGAGCGTTAAGTGAGGAGTTACTGTAGTTCTTGGGGCCAGTCGCTTACTGTTGGTTTACTCCAGGTGGGTTGGTGCTTAGCCCGTTCCCAGGATGGAACAAGCAGTGGCCTCACTTACACTGATGCACCTGGGCTCACGGGGCTGGGAGGGTTCTTTCACCCTCGGGGAGGCTCACAGTCCGAACAGCAGCCCTCCCAACACAAGCACGAAATCTGGTTTGCAATGGCAGGATGCACAGAAGAAAGCAGTGCTGTCTCTCCAGATCTGTGACACCGCCCATCTCAGGCTGCAGAGAAAATGAACATGTGAATGAACAAGGAAATGCGAGACTGCTGAGAGCAAGAGGCTAGGAAAGATGAAACTGAGAGCCCCAATGAAACCAAAGCCCACTTCTGGAGGTAAAGCATATGACCTGAGCCCAATGACATGCCACTCAAAGCAAACAGCCTAACCCAGCAGCAAGTGAAGGGCACTCGGCTGATCTAGGAGCTGTAAATAATAGATTGCTTGCAACTCTTCCCTGCACTAGTGTGGTGTAAAAGACCTGAACAGGAGCTAACAGCTGCTTCAGAGCCAGACACTGAGTCAAACTCTGTTCACTTTTCTCATGTGAGCCACCATCACATGCCCATCAGACAACAGGCAGGAGAAAGTGGAGCAGAGCCTGGCCCACTGCTAGCTCGGCATCGGGTTATTTTTAGGGTTCAGGGCACAGTCAGAGACACTCTATTTACAAAGGAAGGGCCAAGAGAGTTTGCTGGTTTTAATGGTGCTATGAGAGTTCAGGATCCCAGGGTCAAACGGCCCTGAAAGGCCAGGACTGCAGAAGCACACTGGAATTGCGTTCCCTGGTAGTGAGGTATGAACAAGCATCTGCTAGGGACCAAGATGTGACTGCCAATCTCAGCACACTTGGAAATGAAATCAGAACTGAAAACAGCTCTCCAAGGTGAAAGGTCACCCCGCCCACACTCCCACGTGAGCAGTCTGGTTAGCCAACTGTTCCGTTGCAATACTGCAATGCTTGGCAGAGGAATCCCTTCCAGGATTCTGGTAAGACTTGGTGTTGCACTGTTGCATGGCACATAACATGGGTGAGGATTTAAAGTGTATATTTACTGTCAACTTAAAAAAGTTTTCCTGATCAAGTCCATTTCCATGGACTCGATCTATAACTATGAATGAGCCACTCTGGACTCCAGCAAATGCCACCTGAGTAAGTATTTAGCATTTTTGTTCATACGCTGGAAGAAAATGTCAGCATTTTGTCCATGATGTAAGCAAAATACTTGATATTTTTGATCTAGTAGGAACAGTAAATACAGAACTTTAAACCTCCCCTCAGTGTATGTACGATTTAAAGCACTGGGCTGAAAAGATTAATTTTAAAAAAAAAGCTTTGTTCAGGATGCAGTATTTACATTGTTCTTTGACACATACATTTTTACACAGGTATATTTCAGCTGCAGAGCCATGGGTGAGACTCGATTACACACAGCTCACTCTTTCGCTTACAACATTGCAGCTGTTTAGCGACAGCTCTGAAGTCCCCGGTTGCATTTCTAAGCCCTCCTCAGTTTCATCCAGCTCCATGCTGTTGAGTTCATTGCCATTTCGGTAGCTATTTAAAGTAAAGTCCTTCCCGTATGAAGCTGTGGAAGCGACATTCAGACACTGGTTTTGTTGCAGTGTTGATTTTTTACTGGGCTTGTACTGGCAGCAGATGTAGTTGGCAAAAGCCCTGCGATAGGTTTTATTGAAGAGTGTGTACACCAGGGGGTTAATCCCAGAACAAATGTAACCAACCCAAACGAATACGTCCATGAGTTCGCCCAGGAGGCTCCCATCACAGGCTTCCTTGCAAAGAACAGACATGATGTTAGTGATGAAAAATGGACACCACAGGATAAGAAACAAAAAGAAGACAATGCCCAGGACCTTGGAGGCTCTGCGCTCGTTGTTGATAGACTGCATGGTTCCTTTCCGAAAGAGCACGGCTTCCTTATTTACGGGAGAGTTCAAGTGGGAGGCTGCCTCGTGGTTCTGGAGCATCGAGATGTTCTCTGTGTTGTTTTCTTTTTTGAGGCAGTTCATGCTGCTCCTTCGCTGCTTGGGCACCTCGCCGTACATGAACACCGTCGCTTGCTTCTGCAGCACCTGGACAGTCAGGCAGTATGAGATCACCATGATGATGAGTGGGATAAAGAATGCCACAAAGGACCCAAAAAGGACAAAGTTTTCATCATTCAGAATGCAGCTTCCGTTCACAAACACCCTGGAGTCATTCTGCAATCCTATGACAGGGATGGGCATGGATATCCCTGGAAAAGAGAGAGCAAAAGCAGACTGTTACTAAAGCAGACAAGACACCAGAGAGCATGTGTAAATGATTTGTGCCTCACAGACACCGCATTTCACCCCGTGCCTACAGCTGTGCCAAGGACAAGCCAGTATCCCCAGGAGGAACAAGAGCCCCTGTTGTAATGCTCAACCCCACTAGGCGGCAGCACGGCTCTAGTGACAGAAAGACCTGCTGTCTCGAGACATCGTGCAGGCATATTGGGCTCCAGCACCGATGCGATGAATCACCTCTCCAAGGTTTCAGTATAACGCCGTTTCTGGGCTGTTATTTCTAACATTAATTCCAACTCGCAGATGCTGTCGACAAGGTGGCTATTTCCCACACCAAAGAGCTTTGCTATACTCAGCCTGGCACCCAGGTTTGGGGCGAAGTGGAGGACAGACACTCTAAATTTCTGAGGCAGGCCCAGGCCAAACACAAGAAAGTGACAACCAGCTAGCTTGTGTGGCCAATCTGTGAAACAATATTGCAACAATTGTAAGAGAAAACCAGCCTCGCTCTTACTAGCACTCTGGGGGAAGCACATGCTATTTTCTGGTCTCATCCTGAGCGGAGCTGACCTCAGTGGTAGTTCTGGGTGCTCAGCACCTCTCAGGATCAAGCTTCTTGTCTGTATTTGTTAGGGGAGAGCAGGGATCTCTGTAAGCCACACACCCCATGTGTCTCCAGGTACAGGGGCTATCTGCAGTGTGTACCTTGCAGTCATTAAACAGGCAGTCTTCTCTGAAGCCTTAGAATGAAGCAATTGTGAAGTCTAATGATGAGGCATTTATCAAATAATGTCTGTCTGATTCCTGTCCCTAGGACCAGAATGCAACAGGCTACGGGTGTGTACAGGCTGCCATGGGAGGTACGCCTGTGAGAACAGAAAGGGCGGAGGGAACGGCACCCCCCTAGTGTCAGTGAAGGGGTTGTTAGAGGCGGTTGTGAATGGGCCAGTCTCAGAGCTGAAGTCAGAGGCACACAAATACGGCTTTTGGCTGAGACGGGAAGCCCACTTTAAATGAATACATTAAATTTTACTAGGATGCATTTTCCAACTTCCCCAACTACTGGGTCTGCTGACAAAACTGCAGGAATCCCTGTATTCTTCTTTTTTCTATTCAAAAAATAATTTATCAAGGCATTAGAGACACTATGCCAGCGGAGTTCCCTTGCTCTCTGCACTCATCAATGGTTTAGATTGAGATAGTGGCACAGAGAGCACACTTACAAAGTGCGCGGACGATACCAAGCGGGGAGTGGTTGCAAATGCTGAATAATCACAAACGCTGAAAAGATCAATAATTGATTAAATATGTGCGGAAGCCAGTTTGCTGCTGGCTGCTAAGCCACCCCCTGCGGCTCCTAGTTAAGTGTTTAGATCAGCAGCAAGCTCACCCTAGGTTTATACTGTATGTACAGTATCATCTTCCTGGGTGATTATAGTCTGGGGGGAAAACATTTTGCAGTACCAGAACCTTTGTATATAAATTACTTATCCATTGTCTTGTGTGTGTCATGTTCTAGAAGTCCAAAATCTTTATCTAAAAGCAGAGAGTGAAATGTGCTGTTAAGCATGGCGTTCTTTTCCTGCCTTTGCTAAGCGACTCCAGAATCCTGAAGAATACATCTGAGAACTGTCAGCATCATACATTTACTGTTTGCCAGTAGGTTAGTGAGGGAATTTCTGCTGAAAAGCAACGATACCTATAAATGCTTCACATACCTAACGCTTGTTCTTCATTGTCCTGAGCTACATCTACATTATCCAGCCATCTCGCTCTCTCTGCAGACTGCCAAAGTTCACATCCAGGCTCTCATCATCTCATGTCTTCACCAATGTAATCGCCTCCTCTCTCACCTTAACTACGACAACCTTAACCCTCTTAAGTCCATTTAACACCCTGCTACTAAAAACCAGCTTCTTAGCTTCTTGGTTTGGTAGCTTCATAGCTGTTTAACAATTACTGGGTCGGATCCTGCAGCCCTTCCACACCCAAGTAATCCAAATGAAGTCAATGGAGTTATATCAGAATAAAACCGGGATAGTGCATGTCTGAACAGATATTTTGCTACAAGTTGTTAGTAAGAAACAAGCCCACTGTATTCAGAAAATAACAAGGGGCCAAATTCAAGCATGGAGCAACTTCACTGAGTTCAATGGAGCTCCACCAGAGTTGGATTTAGCCCACAGTGATTAGATGAACATTCAGGGTGTCATTATGATCACATAACTAGGCAATGCTTTTGTATATTATGGAACATAATTCCCTTCTCAGTAACACTTGCATGGATCAGGAATATATTTATATTCTGTATTATATTTTAAGTAAAAGCAGATAGCTCTGTGGAAAAATAACAACTGCAGTCCTATTTTGATATCAATAACTGCAAGTGAAAAATGTTTGTGAAAAAAGTTTTAAAGAATTCTTCTTGGGAAATGCTGTTTCCCTGAAGAATGATTGGTTGGCAAACAGGATGGGTCAGGCAGGCCTGTTGCACTTCTAAAAACGTTTGTAACTTTCATATCTATTAAAATGAACTTAAACATACCTAAATTCTGATGGCTGACAAATATATTCTACTCTGGATGCATCTGATCGGAGTCATCTTTCTTAATAACAGGTGAATATTTAATTTTGTGATGCAGCAAAGCCAGTTGTTGCAGGAACCATTTGATGGCAGGGAAAGGGAAAATCTCCGTTCTGAGAAGGGGAAATGAAATGACTTGAGAACTGGGGCCAGTGTCAGACTCTATTTCAGAGCTTGACATGTCCAGGGTCAGGAATGAGTCAGATTGTAAAGCCAAAAGAGACCATTAGCTCATCTAGTCTGACCACCTGCTTACCCCTGTACTGAGCTCAGTGTTGGATTAAAGCGTGTCTTCCAGCAAGGGAGCCTGTCTTCATTTGAAAGTATCAAGAGATGGAGAGTCCACCACTTCCCCGGGGAGTTTGTTCCAATGGTTAGTCACTGTCTCTGTTAAACATTTGTTCCCAGTCTGTAATTTGAAATTCTCTGGCTTCAGCTTCCAGCCATGTGCTCTTGTGCTGCCTTTCCCTGCTAGAGTAAAGAGCCCTTTGGTACCCGGCCTCTTCTTCCCAGGAAGGTACTGACACACAATGTCACCTCTCTATAGCTGATCAGATTGAGCTCTTTAAGTCTCTCGCTGTCAGGCATCTTCTCCAGTCCTTGAATAATTTTTGTGGTTCTCTTCTGGTCCCTCTTCTGTTTTTCAACATCCTTTTTCAGATGTGGGCACTGAACCTGGACTCAGTGTTCCAGGATTGGTCTCACCGGTGCCATATACAGAGGTAAAATCACCTCCCTGCTCTGACCCGCTATTCCCCGTTGTCTACAACCCACCCACGGCATTGCCCTGGGAACTCATGTTCAGTCCACTATGACCCCATAATCCCTCCCAGAGTCCCTGCTTTCCAGGATACAGTCAGTCCCCCATTCTGTAGGGATGGCCTGAGATCTTTGTTCCTAGATGTAGAACTTTGCACTTGGCTATATTAAATCATGTTGTGTGTGAGTGGGCCCTGCTTGCCAAATGATCCAGATTGCTCTGATTGACTGCCCCATCCTCATCATTGTTTACCACCATTCCGCCATCTGCACATTTTATTTTATATTTTGTTGGAGATTACTGCTGAAAATTACAGGCCTAGTACTGATCCCTGCAGAATCCCTCTAGAAACACCCCCATTTGATGATGAGTCCTCATAGACAACGACTTTTTGAAATCTGTCCGTTAGTCAGTTCTTAACCATTTCATATGCTCTCTCTTGATACTCCACAGTGGTCAGAGATGGCAGGTGATTCGGAAAGCCTGGGATTATGACAGATTCCAATTTCTAGGAGGGCACTTATTCATTGCCTTTTAAGAAGAAAGGTTAGAAAAGCACAATGAACACAATAACTGCAGCATGGAGAATGTCGGAGCTTTCCAAAGACGGAAACAAAGAGATCTTTAGAAGTTGATTAAAATATGCAAATATTTCTGCATAAATTCCTTGCTTTAATCAACCCTCACTGTTCTGGTTTCGAGGTTTTACAGGGGTGCTCCTTTCTCCCTGTCTGTCTCAAGGCCCAATACTGCAGCACTTTACTGGGTAGCAGAGGCAGATCCTTTGACTTATGGATGCTGTGGATGTGAGTGGGCAAGAGAGCGCTCGCAATCAGTTAGTCTCTAGGAGTGTGTTACAGAGTGACAGGACAGCAGGTTCCTATTAGTGAGCGGGTGAAACAGTTCAGTTAAGATAAGAAACACTCTGTATCCCAAACAATGCCCCATCATTCACAGATATCCTCTTTTGGGCTGTAAATGCCTTCATCCCTGAGCAGTCCTCCCTCCAGCCTGGTACCATCTGGGCTGCTTGGTTGGGAGAAACCCCCCAGCTCCTGCTACCCTCGAAGTAGTGGTTAGCCCAGCTAACTCTGCACTGCCAGGCATAATTCTGCTCTCATTCAGTCTTTGTGCACCGGTGCTTGATTGGAGTTATTCCTTATTCACAGCCCAGTGGCTGAGACCAGGATGAGGGCCAGAGGCATACTTTTGAGGGCACCCAGATGGGCCACTCCAATACCTGTTCTGTAGCTCAGTCAGAGGCCACCGCTGAATCTGCACCTTACTCAGGACTCATCTTCTGGGAGTGGCCAAGTGACATCCCCCTTCTCCTCTATTCCACCTTCCCCCATTTCTCCCAACCACAGCCATCCTCCCCATCCCCCAGCCTTGTAATCTGAGGGTTATCTTTGGCCGCCTCTCCCTCCCCCATCCATGGCATGGTCAGTAGATCACACGTGGGAGCTGTGACAAGAACAGAACTTATGAGGGCAAGACTGGGACTTGTCCCGAGTCGTCTCCTTGCCTTGCCAGCCTGACCTACTTGGCAGCCATTTTGCTAAAGGTTCGCTGTTAACCCAGCATTCTCCCCAGGTCTGGCTAAATGTATTTGTACGAGTTTACTAAGAGCCCTTTGTAGCTCTCCAGGGGAGGGTCCATCTTTTTGTGCTGAGTTTATGCAGTGTCTAGCGCAATGGGGCGCTGGGTCCATGATTGGGGCCCCCAGGCATCGGCAACCTTTCAGACGTGGTGTGCGAGTTTTCATTTATTCACTCTAATTTAAGGTTTTGCGCGCCAGTAATACAGTTTAACATTGTTGTATGTAAAGTAAACAAGGTTTTTAAAATGTTTAAGAAGCTTCATTTAGAATTAAATTAAAATGCAGAGTCCCCCAGACCTGTGGCCAGGACCCAGGCACTGTGAGTGCCACTGAACGCGTGCCATAGGTTGACTACCCCTGCACAATAGCAATGCAAATACATATTATGTAGTAGACTTCAAGGCAGCCTTTCCCTTTCCTGGCGCTGACTGGCACGCAACAGGTCACACAACAGTTTCCAACCCACTACTGGGTCAAGTGGCGTCTGAGTGGGACGTCTCATTTCAGAGCAGCACACAGTGGAAAGGCCAGTGGGATAGTCTTCCCGCGCCCCCTGCTTTCAGATTTTTGCATCTCCTCTTTGGCACAGGGAGAGCAGAAGGAAAGGGAGATGGAGCAAGACCCTTTGGACAACAAATTTAATTACAGTTGTTGTTTTAATGACCATTTCTTGTCATCTTTTAAGGCATTCTCAAGCCAGCAGCTCAGTTCTCTGAATTTTGCTGAGATGCCGTAGCAGTCACAGAGGACAGACACTCCTCACAGTATAGTCTCAATTTATAAAACAAAAGCACAAGTGACCTCAAATACATCTTTGTAAAATATTTCACTATTTGATCCAGAGATAATCTCGTAAAAACTGACCAAATGTACATGTGCCATCGAAAATGTAATGTCACAGACAAAGTCTATCACTGTGAGCAGACGACAAAACCCAATTGAGTCAAAAGCAATTTTGAAATCAGGACTGGATATTCTTTGAAAATACCTGTTCCAGGAATAATTATCTGTCCTGTGTCTCTGTCCTGTGCTATACAAGAGGTCAGACTAGATGATCACAATGCTCCCTTCTGGCCTTGGAATCTATGAGCACTAACAAAGTTTTTTGCCATTTCATTTCCTAGTGTTTTGAACAGAAAGAAAACTTGTTGGTAGGAGCTAGTGGTCACTGTAGCAGTTGTAGTTAGCATGGAAGCCAAGTCGATTATTGATCCTGCCCCATCCCCTTCTCCTCCACAGAGCCCCACTAATCAATCAATCAGCCCCACCAATCAGCCTTGTCCCTCCCAGTCTGGCCATCCTCCCAGCTGGCCCCATCATACTATTTTGTCCAGACTTCTTCCCACCCCATGTTGCGGGGTGACATGTCCTGGACATGCCTATGTGGCAGTTTACCCAGGATTCCAACTGGGCCCAGCCTTGAAATCCAGCTATCTCCCCCAGGCATGACGAGAAAACCCAAAGACTCTTTTTAGAGCCACCCCAGTTTTCTGAAAAGGAGCTGCATTCTGTGCACTGCTTGGCCCCTCACATCTCTCCTTCCCCACAGCACTACACAACCCCCTGCAGCGCAGGAGGCTCAGCGAGGGGTGACGTGGGGATATTCTCAGCTGAATGAGGACACCTCAAGGAGATGAACACAGCCTGAAACAAAAATCTGCAGATGTGGGCGCTGCTCCACTCAGTGTTAGTGCATGTTACCATCCTCCACCTCCCAGAGCGGAAGAACCTGTGATATGCAACAAGCATGCCCATTCTGCACTGCTCACCCAGCGTCAGCATGCATGTGCCCAGTACGCTTGTGCTCAGCTGCACACCCAGATGGGCTAGGCTTTGCCAGATCCTGTACATGTGGGGTGGCGGGAGAGGGAAATAGACTCCTCCGAGAATGACAAGCCCCCCAGATCCCAGCTCAAGTAACAGAGGTTAAGGAGTGGGTGGTCTCAGACCCCTGTAGATGAGCTGTGGCCCCCCAGATCATGGCACACGTGGGAGGGGAAAGTAGAGCTGAGTGGTGCCTCTACCCCTATTTCCCCCAACCCCCTCATCGCTCGCCCTCATGTCTCCCTGCCCAGTGTCCCCCATTCACCCAAACCCCTCTCTTACCACCTATCCCCTTATCCCTCTCCCTGCACTGCCCCCAACCCCTCTCCAGACTTCGACCACAAATCGGCTCCACTCCAGCTAGCATTGGCATGTGTCATTTATTTTCTTTTAAAAAATCACTTCAGTGCCTTCTGAATAGTCTGCTGTTCTCAAACTCCATTTCCCCAAACAAAAGTACCTCCTTTAACAGAGGCAGATTGGAGCAACACACCTCCCTTGTCATTGTGTGGGACTCAGATTCAGTGACCAGAACAGTCTCAGAGCTGCATAACTGTGAATTTTAGCTGCCTTTCAAAACTCTTGATCTCGCTCTCTCTCTGCACAGACACCATATAATCCAGGAGGTGCTTGAGCCCTAGAAATTCTTGCCAGTGTGCCTACAGAGGAGTAAATTCTTCTTCAAATAACATTGTGATCTGATTTCTCCCAAAGGTTCTGCTGGAGAGACCCTGGTGTGGTGATCTCAGCCCTGGTTTAATCTCAATCTGTATGCAAAAATGCATTTCCAAAGGTCAACTTTACAGAAATCTGGGTTTTTCCTGGGGGCTGGATCTCAGGAACCCCCTGTTCAAATTGCCCCAAATTTGGATCTCTGACCAAACTCTGCACCTCCAAGAGGCACATAAACTTTCAAGGCAATCTGAGTAACTGTGCAGACTTCAGAGCACTTAGAAGAGTCAAGCTTTAAACAAAAAGCCTGTCTTGACCCTAACTGTAGCAGAGCGGTGATAGATAAGACAGACAAAGACTGAGAGAAAGAGAATATCTGGTTTTCACAGAAATATTAAACCCCTTTGCAAGGTCACACAAGGGATCTGCAGCCAATGCAGGAATTGAACCTGATCTCCTGAGTCCCACTCCAGTACGACAACCACAAGCTCAGCCTTACTCCCCAAGCAACAGTGTAGAGTAACACAGAGTCAGAGTCACCTCCATCATCTCTTCAGGCTCCAAAGAAGAGACCTATCACACAGCTTAACAAAGCCCCATCATTTCAGGCTCAGGAGCACATCAATCCACTTTCACTTTTCTGTCACCTCTTTTCTGTGCACCACATTTGTTATTTTCATGAATTACATTTTATTTTGGTTTTCTGCAGATGCAAGGTTTCCTGTCTCGTTAGAATTCCTTCACAGGGCGCCAATCAGCCGAAAACAAGCTGCTCCCATTAAGGAGAAGGTCTGTGAGAGGATTTAATGAACAACCAAGACATAGCGGGTGCAACGTCTTTTTTTTAATTGGCTGGTGTATTACAGCAGAACTCCTTTTAGGATGAAATTCTGAACCTGCATCTGCTTTTCATTCCTTGACTTGAACATTCTGCTATCTTTGGGCCAGATCTTAAGCTGGAGTATGTCCGCATAGCCTCACTGTAGACAATGGTGCTATGCCCATCTACAGCAGCTGAGGAATAAGTTCTATATACGCAGAATTCCCATGAAGGTCTCCATTAGCAGTCAGTGTTACAGAATACTGGAGATAAGAGACCAGCTGAAGCCACATTTTCAAATTGATGAAGCTCTAATACTTTAATGGAGATGCAACGATTTATGTCAATTATGTGATAATTGGACCTACAAATTTACTCTAATTGCGAGCTGAACTGTAAAAAGTATGTGAAAGTTCCTGAGATGTTACACTAACCGATAATAACAAATATTGATGGGAGCCAGATAGACTAAATTTTTCCTAACAAAAAGGCCCCCAGGACTGTGTTAAGGTCAGGCTTGATGAACAAGAAAATGTGGGACTGGAAATCAGTGAACGAAAATTCGGGTGTTGGAAGTAGGCCTAAGTGGTGGACAAAACAACAAGGGGATCAGCTGTTCCACCCATTGCCCCTTGTGGGGTCTTTAAAGAAAGAGACTTTGAGGGGAAAATAGGGAATAACAGACAGAGGCTACTGGAGTGAGCTTCAATCATGGCTGCCACTGGCATTTCCTCCTGGGACCCCGGGCCTTCATGTCAGCCTGATCCTGAGATATGTCCTGACCAGACTGGACCAGAGAGAGGGGCCAGATGACATCGCCGCCCATGCCAGGTCGAGCTGAATCCCAAACACCAACTGGGATGAAATGGAGACTTAATAACAACAGTTCCAGCCCATCTCAACTACCTTCTTCTCATCTCCCAGCGGGACAGCTATCACCACCGAACAGCCTGTCAGACAAGGAGTGGGGTTCCTTGCCAGGGCTCTCTTCAGCTAAAGGGGAAGGCAACAAGGGCAGATGTGGAAAGGAAAGCCTCATTCAATGCTTTACATTTCAAAGCTGTCACAGTATTTTCTTCTTTTCTGGATCTGTAATAAAAGGTTGAAAGGATTTGTAATGGAGTGTTTGCCGTGGTGCTAAGCAGGCTGAGGTCTCTGTATTCCAAACCCTAAATCTCGGTTAACACTGTTTAATGTTGGAAAGTGACTAGGTGACAAACACCTTGGGCCCATTTATTCCATTTAAATTAACACAACAGCTCTCACCCGGCATGTGAAGCCGAACAAAAACTTTTGGCCACAGTGAGGGTCAAACAGATACTTCGTGTCCATAGATATTCTCACAACAGAGATAACAGTACTGCTTTCCCCCGGATCTGGAAGGGGGTGTATGTGAACGCCCTGTACGCACTTTCATGAACATGCAGTCACTTCACTTTTTCAGTAATACTATTGATGTGCCTGCCACAGAAGGAGCATTTCCAGGCAGCCTACCTTGATTCAAAGAGTTGGGTAAAGGCCCAGTAACACATTTAGACTTCCCATCTGTCATCCTGCCTATTAGTCACATTCTTCCCGGATTTTTCCTTGTAACATGTGTCCTCAGCTCTGTTTGCTAACTTAGGGCTGAAGTATGCAAACAGATTCATGTTTGTGCAGCATCCCAGGGCACGGAGGGTCCATGGGGGCAGTTTCCCTGATCCAGCCGTCCCTACCATAAAGAATTCCTTGCTGAGAAAGTTATCAAACATTAATAAAAACACCTCATGGCACAAATTCAAATCAAATCCAAGTAACGTGAATTTACTCTAAAAGCCTGACACACGAAAAGATGAAGGGCAAATATATCAAGTTCCACTAGCCTTCCCTTTACTTTTAAATGTAACCTGCTCTCATGAGCTGAAAAACTTCTGAATAAAGAATACGACTGCCTTTAGTCCTTGGGACCCCATTTTGCCTGTGTTCCCCAGATTGAGTAGGACCATACTCCATGAGTAATCCTACTGAGATCAATAGGGCTTTGATGTGCTACCTAGAGGCCTACAAGATGACTTCACTGGAACAACTTGCAGAGTAAAGTTCTACTCAGCGTGAGTAAGGATGGAAGCCTCAGACCCTCAACAGGAGACGATCATAAAATACAGTGGAATGTCGCTTACGGTGAGATAAGTATATACTTCACCTGTTCCTCTAGGTGTAAGTTTTCATATTTCTATAAATAAAGCTCAGTGATAAAAAAAGATGCAACGCCGAGACAGTTAAATGTGAGTATGAAATCCTTTTTAAAGGTGAATGCTTTATTGCATTGATAAACAGGATACCAATCTAAAGCCTAAAGCATAACGTAGTATGTGATCATGGGGACTGATCTTGTTTTAACATAGTCCATGTCATACCCCAGCCATTACTTGACTACACGCTCGACTGTGTTTTGTTTTTCTTTAGTTATTTGTCATGTTTTCAATCCACAGAAGTTTTGCTTGGCAAGGGATCATCTTGAAATGTTAAAAACTCATGATGTTCACAATTAATACGACATCAACAAGACATGTGGAGGTCTGCGGCTCATTAAGACATAATGTCAGGATGCCAAAGAGATGTCACAGCTGCTACCTGCTATGCAGAACGTGTGCAGGAGGTGCCAATTACTTTGTTCTCATGCAGTGCCAGAGACCTCAGTTGTCCTTATGCCAGCCTGAAATGGTGTCGTGCGAACAGGCAGGTTGAGAGATTGCCAGCCAGGCAAGCTGTGTAACCAAGCTTCTTCCGAAACTGGAATGAGGGATGGATAAAGAAGAGCAGCACTGAGTCTCAACGGGAACAGAGCAAATGGGGGACTTGCAGTTTTGTAGCTATTATTAATACGCTGGGTTAGTGACGCTAAAGAAACAGAAAAACTCATAGCTACCAAGAAGCTAGATGTTCTTCCACAGCAAGAAGCCCTGCTGCCGGAGGTTCGCTACGGATCTTACAGCAGCAGGAAAAGTTAGAAAAGACCTGCTCTAGCTTCCTCTGGGGGTGGGTGGCTGAGGATCAGGCTGCCACTAACCACTACCTACTACATCTCAGTAGCTTTGACGTAGTGGAGAACAAGGCTCCGGGAGAATTCCCACAAACCCACACTGCCGGGGGTCATGCTCACTCTCACAAACAGTTCTGTTGGCGCCAAGAAGTAAGGTAACAAACAAGAAACTCAAACGGCATTTCCGTTAGCAGTCAGTGTGAGTCAGGACAAAGGACAAGAAGGGCAATGAGTGTGAAGTTGGATTTAAGGGTGTATTGTTCTGACACAAAATAACATTGCTGATGTGAAACTCTGCATTACACTGAGTTTTGGGATCCTACAAATCCTGAAGTTCTCTTTCAATTTTTTCTCAGTCCTTACTGAGGGGAAAACTCCCTTGACCTATGCAAGGACTGAGTTGAAAAGCTCAATGTATTCTTGCAGTCATGTGTAAATCCACTTCAGGATTCCAACAGGCAATTTCTTTTTGAGTAATATTACCTTGTTTGTGCTTTTTCCCACCTGACAGCAATAGGACAACATAACGTATTTAGAGCTTTTCTGCATCCTGCTCATGTTCTACATACAACTGCAACTGAGATGCTTCTCTGTATGAAAATCAACTGGAAAAATGTGGCACAACTCTGGCATACAGCCACTGAGTGAGAACAGGGAGCTGGCAGTCAGGGCACTTAGATCCATAGCCCTGACACTGACTAGCTTTGTCACTGGGGATGAGGAATTAACCTCTTCATGCCTCTGTTTCTCCATCTGTGAAATGGGGACATTACCTACTTTCATAAGATCTGAAGATACAAGGTGCTTTATTGGTACCAAATACTATTATCACAAAACAATTGTCATAACGTCCATGTTCTGGTCTTAGATTCACTCAGATTGCCAACTGATCTTCCTGACATCTGCCTCAGCTAAGTTTTATGGAGGTCGACTGTTTTTTGATGACAGCAACAAAATGATTAACGAAAGCAACAAAATGCCAACATACTAGGAGCTCTTTCCCCTCTTTCCTAAACTCGGACCCCAGAACAAGCTTCAGTGGGTAGACAGGCCCATGGCAACGTGCCCTGAAGGTGCTGAGAATCTAGCTGTGTTCAAGGTTGCTGGGGGAGGTGAATTCCAGAGTTGAAGGCACCCTCCCTCTACCAACCCCTGGACACAGAACTACAGTGACTGTCAGCTCTGGTCTCGGCTGAGCTCAGCTGCTGCATGGGAGGAGAGGACAGGTTCTGAGTCAGCCAGGACCCAACCAACACCTTGAATGACACCCAGAAACCAAGGGGCAGCCAGTGCAGCTCTCGCAGCACCAACCCAGTATTCTCCAAGCACAAGTTAGATTGTACCCATGCACAGTGCAGAGGCAGAGGCTCCCCACCCCAGGAGCAGCCTGGGAGACACTGTGCATTAGAGACACCCCACTGACTCACGTTTCCTCCCTGGGTTCCACCTCACTGGTAGGGTAGTGGGGCCAGGCTCCACCCATTTCCTGTCTTGCCTTGCCCACTCCTGCCCCTAACTCCAGCAGGCAGCCTCACTCACTCCTATGTGCTTGGGCCCAAGGTCTGGTTAGCCTGTTTAGTGTGGGAGAGGTTCCTAGTCCTTTGTGTGGGCATGCAGTCCAGGTCACAGCTCTGCCTTTGGCAGACAGGCCGCCACCTTCACATGAACTTCCCTCCACACAGCCTGTAATGCACCAAACGAGGCAGCTTTGTTTCCTGCCACAAACAGGCTGCTCAGAGAAACCAAAGCTAAAGGTTTCTTAAAGGAGTCCATTTATTAAACAATCTAATTTCATCAGAGGGTATTAATGTGACTTCCTCTCTTTGGAGAACTGATGCAGAACTAGCACACACACAAACATGGGCTTCTAATGTGTATTCTTGGTGCGTCCATGACTTGGAAAGTATATTTCCCATCGTTAGTAAACATTAACCTATTACGATTTCTGTAAGTTAAACTCTCGCAATTCTTTTAGACGTAAGCAGTATCTGAATGAATTCTCCCCTGGCAACTAGCTGGGGGGAGGGAGGGAGGGAGAAACTTCAGGAGCAAAGTGTATTTACATGAACACACCTGCTCTGCTTAGACATCCAGCAGATAGAGCTGTGTTGCTCAAAGAGATCAACTTTGGCTGGTGTTGGGTTACAAGTCACTGAATGATATTAATCAAAATCCATTTTACATCGGGTATCTAGATAGTTAGTGCCCGATGCCTACTGGAACTGAAAAGTTCTTTGTCCTTCAGTTGAACCTACTGAGTGTAAGAAAATTAAATTCAACAATAGAATGTGTAAACTTTTCCCTGCCTTTCCCCCGACCTTATTAATATAGTCCAGGCATTCAGGGAAGGGACCTCTCAAAGCTAATGAAGAGACTGCAAAAGTATGTTATAATAAATAAGACATGGTAACTGATAAGGGCCATCTTATAATCCAATTCTGTTCAATAACTGAAAAAGAATATAGGTTGTTGACAAGGTTTTCTGTGATTTATGAAATAACGACCCATTGAAAGATGTTTTTAACTCATTAGGAAGTGCTTATTAGAAGAGGTACTCTTAATAATAATGATTGATTTAGAAATTCTTTTAGCTTATCAGTCATGCAAACTAAGACACCATAAAGAAATTCCATAAGTAATGAGGTAAAATACGATACTGAAAACAGTACACATCTCAGGAAATTAATTTTTCCCTCCAAAAAGAAACTGCTTTGTCTCACTCCCTATCAAAGGCGAGAGATTTGGGGGGTTAGACTTGGAATGAAAACTGTCAGCATCCCATCACTTACAGAGGAAGGAAACAGGGGCCAGCTGTTCACCCTACATACAGAGTGGTGACGTATATTTTCTTTCTGTATAATGCGGTAGTAATCTTTGACTGATAATCTTTGATTAAATAATTCCATTTGAGCCTGTTATTCGATGATCTTGAATCATTATTACAAATTATATATTCAAACATACAACATCATTATCTGACATTTTCTGTAGCTCCATGGCCAGCACTTACAAAGTGGCCTGTCCAGCACTGTGGATGTATGTCATCATCTTCATTCCAGTGAAGGATAGCTCACTGCATAGGGTACCTGATGAGGGAGGCCTTGCAGGAGTTCAAGAGCCAAGATACAGTATATGTAAAAGCAGCAGAGAATCCTGTGGCACCTTATAGACTAACAGACGTTTTGGAGCGTGAGCTTTCGTGGGTGAATACCCACTTCGTCAGACGCAGGTAGTGGAATTCCAGGGGCAGGTATATATATGCTAGCAAGTAAGCTAGAGATAACGAGGTTAGTTCAGTCAGGGAGGGTGAGGCCCTGTTCTAGCAGTAGAGTGTGAAAACACAAGGAGGGCTCCCTTGGTTTTCACACCTCTACTGCTAGAACAGGCCTCACCCTCCCTGACTGAACTAACCTCGTTATCTCTAGCTTACTTGCTAGCATATATATACCTGCCCTGGAAATTTCCAACTACCTGGTCTGACGAAGTGGGTATTCACCCACGAAAGCTCACGCTCCAAAACGTCTGTTAGTCTATAAGGTGCCACAGGATTCTCTGCTGCTTTTACAGATCCAGACTAACACGGCTACCCCTCTGATATAAGATACAGTATATGTTTTTCACACAGCACACAGCTTAAAGCCACAAGCACAGCAGGGTGTAACAGGGGGAAAGGAACTTCCAATCACATTTGGAATCTTGTCCCAACTGCTGTTTATACAAGCAAGACAATGTAGCAGAGCAGAGAAAACCATCCTACAATTCTTTTTGCCACAAATTCCTCTTTCCTACAAAACACTGAAACATTTTAATATTTCTTCCCAAAACTACACCCCCTCCACTTGGAATCTGAACTCCTGCCATTGGGGCACTCACTCTTGTTTCCTCCTCATTGTACCAGGGGGCTTCTTTTACTGAAGTGGCTCCTCTCTTTGCAGTGGGCTGTTTTAATTTCAGTCTTCTCTAATGTCCTTTTCCTTCCCCATCTGCTTTCTTCGCACAGCAGTTTTATTGCCCCTTTCAGTTGCGTTGTTTCTGTTTGTGGTGTTTACTAGCATACTGGTATGTATGATGCGGTGATGCTTGATCATCAGAAGCAGTGGTGTTCTCAGAGAGCATTGCTTCGCATGACCACTAGCCAATCAGAACAAAAGATTTCTACTTACCATTCATCATATTTACTCATGCAGCCCAGGTAAATGTGCAACCTTTTAAAAATCCCAAGGGAAAAGAGGTGTAACCAAGTTAGTTACTCGATAAGACACAGTTGGAATGTGAGCCGCATTGCTTACCGATCGATATGGTCCAAACTGCAGCAATTTTCATAATAGCCTTGGTGCGGGAATTGAAGCGGCTGTGCTCAATGGGATTGCGTATTGCTACATACCGATCAAGAGAGATGGCACAGAGATGCATGATAGATGCAGTTGAAAAGAGCACATCTAGGGAAATCCATACGGGACACAATTGTTTAGGCAAAGGCCAAGCAGAATCTGAAACACAGAGAAATGAAAGGAAAAGGAGAAGAAAATGATTCGGGAAGGTAGGTCATCATTTACAATCAAGGTGGTCTGGTATTTTAAGCCAATGACATACTTTTAAGGGGTGCGTGAATGTGGATGACAGGGAAACCACCTCCAACATCTTCATCTTCTCAGTCCCTAGCTCAAGATGTCCAGCAAATTCTCAGCATTTCCCAGGTATCTATTTTCTGTGACTTGCGTTATTGTTCACTAAAAACAAAAGAATCCTGACCATGCTGAACTGTAGAGTCAGGAATGCATTTGGGTCCCAGCTTAATTCCATATTGCTCTGGTTTTCATCTCACCTGTGCTTTTGTAAAACTAAGGGCTGCATATTGCAACATGCTATTCAATCCGCTTGAGACCAGAGCGTGCCACTCCCAACTGGGACTCGTACCAATACATATTTGCTTCAAGCTTTCTCTTCAAAGGGTGTAAGGTACTGTAGCGGGGTGCTCACCCCGCTCCTGCCCTGAAGGGCTTAAAGCAGCCCTGGAGAGGGCTGCAGCTCTAAAAGCTGGGCTGATTGGGGAAGTGGCCACAGCTGGGCCACACCTGGGAGCCAGGCACTCAGCAGACTCTCTCCCTGCGTTCAGCAGGAGAAGAACCTGGCTGCAGGGAGCTTAACTAGGTACCTGGAGGGGAGCAGGGCTGGGGACAGGCCAAGGGAGCCGGGGAGGCTCCAGCTTAGGAAAGCCCCAGACTGCAGGCCTGGTGAGGTGTATTAGATACCGGCATTGCAAAGGGGCAGCCCATGGGTAGGCAAAGGCAGCAGGTCCAACCCTCCTTGCCTATGATGAGTGGCTGACACTGCAGTCTGCCCCAGTGAACGGGGGCTAAAGTGGTAACTGGCAGTAGCCAAGACTGAGGCAAGGGGGGGATAGTGGGTGGGGGTTTCCCTGGGTGGGGAGACCCAGAGTGTGGAGGTACTGCCAGGGGCAGCACCCCAGAGAAAGGGGCACCAGGGTCCTGGGAAGGACACGGGGCCAGCGGTAAGGTGGATCACTGGCCTGCAGAGGGCGCTCTGACGGCTGGAGAGCTAATTTCCAACAGAGACCAGCAGGAGGCGCCGCAGGGGTGAGTCCGCACGCTTACAGGTACCTTTTCCATAAGGTGACTGGTACCGCTAGCTCTGAATTCAACTTTAAACATGCTTCCAGCTTGGGCTGTTGCAGTATCTGAATAATACTTACCTGTCTCCCAGCGGAGCATTGGCTAAGGGGTTTGAAGCTGTAAAGTGCTAAGTATTATAATTTACAAATGTGAATATACTAGCAACCTGAACTGAGCAGATAGGTTCATCTGACTGCTGTTGGCACACAGCTAATAGGGGTGTCTACAATTATTAATCAGTTCACTAAGTAGCGAAGTACAGCCTGAGAATAAAACTGCCCCAGAAGGATCCTCAGGGGGCATTGCTATTTAAATTAAGGCTGGGATAAAATTGATTTTTGTATGATACTCTGCATGTGTTAATGCTCAGAATGGATTGTAACAGATCAATGACTTGTCCTGCCAACCTCTGTGCTTCCATCTCACCTATCAAATAATTTAATCAATAGCGTCGACAGCAGCTGCAACCATGAGAGGTGCCCTAAGATTTGAATAATAAGGAATCCGCCATCAACAGCAAGTTGTTCATTATTCAGAACACTGATATTTCAGGCAATTTGCACATGGGCCCATTCTAGATCTCAGCCAGGGAGGATTAAATAAATCAGCTGTAGAATCAACTCTTCAGTAGAAGCAATGCTACATCCTACCTACCCCCTGGCCTCCCATTAATGGAAAACCAGGAAGGTTGCTCAGAACTCACTGAAACCTTTTTTAAATGGGTAACCAAGCAGAACAGAGCCTGGACTTTCCTTACACTTAATGGAATCTGAAATGAGTTGAACCAAATTAAATGATTTAAAATTGGCAAAGTGAAGATCAGGAACAGGTAGCAAGAGAAGATGTCAGAGGGGAAAAATATACATTAGCCCCATCATACAAGTGGGAAAACTGAGGGAGGGACTAGCTGAGTAGCTGGCCAAAAGCCAAACAGTGAGGCTCCAATTCTGGGAGTTTCTTAAGCACAAGTCTAATTTTCAGCATGTGAGCATAGCCCCACTGTAGTAAATGAAATTTCTCATATGCTGAAGTGCAATTCTGAATTGGTGACTGAGCCTGGACAGAACTCAGGAGACCTGACTTCAGGCCTGCCCTCTTCCTTACTGGATACCAGCCCCATTAACATAACATTCCATGAACTTGTGGCATCGTTCACTGGGAACTAACCTAGGCCAAAGGCCCTGATTGATATAACCACCTGTCATTCTGGAGACCACCACTGTCCTTGCTCAGCTCACTATATGCCTGTTTCACATCCCCAGGGAGATACACAGCGCTTCTGGTTCAGACACCACTCCATGAAACAAGCAGTAGTGGGTGCTCCGACAGCAGAAAGCGCACACATCTCTAGTGTTTGTCATTTGTTGTGTGTCCGTGTTTCCCTGGGGATCAGAGGCCTATGTTCATTCTCAACCCTGGGAAGATTTGGCCGCACATCAACATGTTGCCCTGCTGAGTTGGCCACCCTGAGTCTTGCTCGGTGGCATCCAGTCATCTGGCTTCTTTTGGAACAAGCAAGAAGTGGTGGATAATTAGTTTAGAGGAGCAAGCACTCAGGCTATGGCTACTCAGTGATTAAACACCCATGGCTGGCCTGGGTCAGCTGACTTGGGCTTGCAAAGCAGTAAAATTGCTGTGTAGATGTTTAGGCTCAGGCTGGGACCCCGCCAGAGGGGAGGGTCCCAGAACCTGGGGTCCAGCCAAATGTCTACACAGCAATGTCCCCGCAGCCTGAGCCCCAAGAGCCCAAGCCATGCTGTGGATCTTTTATTCCTGTGTAGAGGTGGTGAGGTAAAAGCCCTTGCTGCTGGAACAGCTGTGGTTGAAGATGTCTGTGTGATATAAAATCCAATGAAATGGAACACGATTAACTTATGACTAACCCAGTTTATAAGAGGCTTAAGCACCTTTACCATAGATCAAATGGTAAGTCTCCTGCACTAGCTCACGCCTGGGACTTCCCTGCGACGAACCTGAATTGAGGTCAAAGCTTTAGCAGAGTGCAGTTCTGATTTGCTGGCTCTTTAATGATCATTTTCTGAATACCAATTAATGCCGGGAGGTGGCTTACACAATGCTGGAAAGAGAGACTCTGATCCCCTTCATGTGGTACAGTAGCTCAATATAAGCCCCAAGCCTTGCCAGCAGCTGCCAGCCCAGGCTAAAACATAGTCAGTCACAGTTAATGCCGTGCCAGTCTTTTTAGTAGGCGTTTCTAGGAGCTGCCTCTCTCACATGGACTTAAGTAAAAGACGAGTATAGGAAGTGCAGAATGATTATTATTGCACGTATTACATTGTGCCTAGGAGCCCCAGCCTTGGACCAGGCCTGCACTGTGCAAGGTGCTGCACACACAAAGACAGTGCCTGCGCCAAAGAGCTTTGATTGAAGGCAAGAGGCAATGGATTGATACAGACAGGCTGATGGTGAAGTGCCAGAAAATAATGAGACACTATTGATCAGCATGACAGGCAGTGGTGTCAGCACCCTAGCAGCCTAATGAATGAAATCAGGAACGATTTGATGACAGCATGCTGAGGAGGATGAAGTGGAACTGGTGAATGGGTATCAGATGAATGGATCTTTGCATGAGTCTCTGCTCAGAAAGTAAGGGAATAATATTTGCTTTCCAACTGGTTACCCACCTCGCCCCGCCAGGCACAGTGCTGCACTGATCATCAGGGAAACTGGGCACATCCCAGACTGGGAAGCAGGCCTTCCTAGCGCCCCCCAGTGCGCCTTAACAAAACACTCTCCTTCCCGCCCAATACATTTAATGGCACGGACGTCATGAGGGTGAACCCTGCCTGCTGAGGTTTATTAACTACAGTCAAGAGAGCTACAGCAGCTGATTTTGCAGCATCATTTCATGATAAAAAGCTTTTTGTTCCTCTTTTCTTTTTTCAACCCCTCAGCTCCCACAATTGGTGCCTGTTAGGGCCAGCTCTGCCTCTGAGGCAAAGCAGGCAATTGTACAGGGGCAGCAAAAGGTACAGCAGTTGTTTGCAGGCCTGGCTAGCAGTCCTGGGGCAGCAGAAATCCAGCCCTGGGGCAGACACCACAGCACTTTGTTGTGGGAAGCTGAGAAGAGGTTTTGCACAGAGCTGCTCTCTGGATAAATCTGCTGGCCTCAAGGCAAGGCGATCACCCTAATCTTCCCAAAGACTAATACTTTCCATCTTTAGGAGTCCAGGGCCCCAGGATGTGCTTACGCTGCAGTGGCAATTATATGTCAGCAGAGACACTTCACTTTCTCAGGATGTTCCTTAAGTTATTGTGTGATATTAAAAATGTCACTCTTATGACGTCTGGAGCTCAGTGGCTGCTTCTAACATTTGACTAGGCCTTCAGACAACGGGTCACAAGGTATGCCCAAGCCACACAGCAATTAGTTTTCAGTAAGAACAGTCTGTGCATATGAATAACACCCACCCAGAGTACGAAGCCAGTCATCTTGGTAAGAAAGAGAAATCGACTCCAGCGGTAATTTCATATGAAATGTAACCAGAGGTACAAGATAGCTGTGCCATGTGACTGGACAAGGATATAGACTAAGGAGAATAGCAACTTGTTTATTTTAAATGTATAATCTTATATTGCCTTTTCCCCAGAAATAATGTACTCACCAAAGTTAACAACTCACTTTTTCTTTTTTCATTTCCATTTGACTGACAAGTCTCAAGAAATGGCCACAACACCGTTATTAGATGCGCAAATGGGTGGGTCAGTAATAACTGGATCCCTTGCTCCAAACACCTCTACACTTCAGTGCATGGACAAATGTGTTTCCAAAGCCAAACTCACACCTTAATCTGAATTTTGCTCCTGAAGAATGGGCAGAACCAACTCCCTGGATTCCGAACAGCCTGCACGTTGGCAGCACTGAACATTCAGAAGTGGCTCAAAGTTCTATGGCTTGGGTTAATCGGTATCCTTCGGCTCACTGCAGCATCTCAGTCTCAGTTGCGGCGTATTGACAGCTCAACCTCCCAGAGCCATGTCTTCAGCATGAGTTCAACAGTCAGAATGGAGAAAATCCAACTCCATTTACAGTCCTCCTTCTGACGACAACTAATAAAGCAAAACTGGGCAGTGAAATTGGCAGAAGGCCTGTGTGTTAGAGACAACACTTGTGCCAGAAAAAGTCGTCAATCTGGCGTCTGGCACTCGAATTCTACAGCTGCCTCATTGGTGTGAGAGCGGGCACAGTGTGTGGGCCTGAATCATGAACAGCAGCACCAGAGGAGGTTTCTCCCTCCAGGTTCCCAGATCACTTTAATGAAAGCTAAACCAGCCTGACCTGCTGCACAAAGGGACTGATTCAAAGCCGAGTGATGGCAGAAGGAGTCTGCCTGTTGACTTCAGTGGACTGTGGGTCAGGCCCAACAGGACAGAACTTAAAAACAAGATTACACTGGGCTCTGTGCAAATCATGTGTGTGCCAGTGAAGTCCACCTTCCCCTTGCAGGAGGCTGTCACGTATCTAGCATGGGCGAGCAGAAAGGATGCCAGACTTGTCGTCTAGAGACCTGGCTTTCATTCCCAGCTCCATCTCTAGAGCTATGTGAAAACTGGAATTTCTGGCACCTGGGCAATTCTGACATTTCATCATTTGTTTCTGTCCCGAACTGGAATACAAAGTCAAAATATTGAAATTTTGTACAGAATAAAAATTCCAAAAAATGCAGAATTTGGAAATGTCTAAACATTTTGTTCAGGCTTGTTTTGACATTGGATTGCACCTGCGTGAGGTGACACAGTGTCTCGAGCCCCCATCCTTCCCTGTTGGGTGGGTTCTTTGGCCAGACTACATCTCCCATGATGCACCATGTTCATGATAATTCCACAATGCACCAGTGTCGCTCAGCCAGAGTGAAGCCTGCTGTGCATCATAGGAGAGACAGTCCAGCCAGGGAATTTAGCCCCTAGGGGAGAATGGAGCCTTGGAGCACCTGAGCTACAACTCCCAGGGGGCACCACAGCTGTTCAGGTAGACACATATTAATATTGAGATCACCTTAAATGAAATATTTCATTTCAATTTGTCTTACAGAGTATATGGACCAGAAACTACATTTTCCATCAAAATAACATTTTGAAGGATAATTCCAGACCAGTTCTATCTCCCAGTGGTCTATCTAACTCACTGTCTCGTCTTCCAACAGTGGCCGGTGCCAGATGCTTTAGAAGGAGTGAACAGAACAGAGCAATTTATGAGTGATCCATTCCCTGTCATCCAAGCCCAGCTTTTAGCAGTCAGAGGTTTATGGACACCCAGCACATAGGGCTGCATGCCTGACCATCTTGGCTAATAGCCATTGATGGATCTATCCTCCATGAATTTATCTAATTCTTTTTTGAACCCACTTATACTTTTAACCTTCACAACATCCCCTGGCAATGAGTCCCACAGGTTGACTATGCGTTTTGTAAAGAAGAATTTCCTTATGTTAGTTTTAAACCTGCAGTGTGTTAATTTCATTGGGTGACCCCTAGTTCTTGTGTTATGAGAAGGAGTAAATAACACTTCCTTATTCATTTTTTCCACACCAATCATGATTTTATAGACCTCTATCATACCCTTTCCCACTTGGTCATCTATTTTGCAAACTGAAGACTCCCAGTCTTTCTAATCTCTCCTCATATGGAAGCTGTTCCATACCCCTCATCATTTTTGTTGCCCTTCTCGGTACTTTTTCCGATTCCAATAGATCTTTTTTGAGATGGGGTCACCAGATCTGCCTGCAGTTTTCAAGGTGTGGTCATATCATGGATTTATAGAGGCAATATGATATTTTATCTCCTATTATCTATCCATTTCCTAATGGTTCTTAACATTCTGTTGGCTTTTTTGACTGCCACTGCGTATTGAGTGAATGTTTTCAGAGAACTATCCACGATGGCTCCAGGATCTCGTTCTTGATGAGTAAGAGCTAATTCAGACATTCACTTTGTATGTATAGTTGGGATTATGTTTTCCAAGGTGCATTACTCTGCATTTATCAACACTTGGTGACTGGGCAACAAAATGGCAACAAAGTTTTGTGAGATCTTTTGTAACTCTTTGCAGTCTGCTTCAGACTTACCTATCTTGAATAGTCTTGTATCATCTGTAAACTTTGCAACCTCACTTTTGCCCCCTTTTCCAGACAATTTATGAATATGTTGAACAGCACTGGTCCCAGTGCAGATCATTGGGGGACCCACTGTTTTCTGCTCTCCACTGTGTAAACTCACCATTTATTCCTACCCTTTGTTTCCTATCTTTTAACCAGTTACTTACCCAGGAAAGGATATTCTCTCTTATCCCAAGATAGCTTACTTTCCTTAAGAGCCTTTGGTGAGGGACCTTGTCAAAAGCTTTCTGAAAGTCCTTCACCCTTGTCCACATGTTTGTTGACCCACTCAGAGAATTCTAATAGATTGGTGAAGCATGATTTCCCTTTACAAATGTCATGTTGACTCTTCCCCAACAAATCATGTTCATCTGTGTGTCTCATAATTCTGTTCTTTACTATAGTTGTTACTAATTTGCCTGGTACTGAAGTCAGGTTTACCAGCCTGGAGTTGCCAGGATTGCCTCAGGAGCCTTTAAAAAAAATTGGTGCCACATTACCTATCAGCCAGTCATTTGGTATAGAGGCTGATTTAAGTGATAGGTTACAAAACCACAGTTAATAGTTCTGCAATTTCATAGTTGAGTTCCTTCAGAACTCTTGGGAGAATACCATCTGGTATTCATTCACAATGAAATACAGAATGTCTCTGATTTGTATGAGTTGCTGTTTCGAAAAAACATATTACACCAGAGTCTTCAAATGGAAACAAGTATCAGAGGGGCAGCCGTGTTAGTCTGGATCTGTAAAAGCAGCAGAGAATCCTGTGGCACCTTATAGACTAACGGACATTTTGGAGCATGAGTTTTCGTGCGTGCATGCATCTGATGAAGTGGGTATTCACCCACGAAAGCTCATGCTCCAAAACGTCCATTAGTCTATAAGGTGCCACAGGATTCTCTGCTGCTTTTTCAAATGGAAAGAAACACGGAGGATGCAAAATTGAGGGAAATGACCCAAACTCTAAATCAAAAACCTGTGAGTTTTCCACCATTTCTCTCTAGACAAGGAAGAGAAGGCCTAGCGTACAGAAGGGTAAACTGGATACCTAGCTCTACAAAACGAAGTGTTCCCAAGGCAATGGAGCATGAGCAAAACACACTCTTTCAGCATGGGCACCTGAGAGGATTACTTGATCCAAACTTCCTCCATGCGTACTTGCTAACGTTCTCTCTGGTGAGGACTGGAGAAAAAGCTGTCTATTGCAAGACTGTTGTTAATCCTACTTCTTAGATCCACCAGCAAAGGGGACAGGTGGGCAGGGGCCGTGTGTAAAGTGACTTCTTCTCCTATCTGGCATATCACTTCGTCTATAATATCATCCAATAGCTTGGGCAATTTGAATAGAAATGAAAATAGAGATCACAGACCAAATTCATCCCTTGTATGAGCAGGGTCTGGCTTCCGTTGAGGTCTTACCATCATCTGAGTGCTACTTGCTTGTGCCAGGGCTCAGTTTGGCTCACTGTGTTTCATTCAGAGGCATGGCTACTGCACACGCACAGTTACTGCGGTTATTAGAGCAATCTGCCAAGTACTGTATTTTTCTGCAAGCTTGCTCACTGTGACTATGTAGTGGGACACTCGAGCCAAATGCTGTATTAGACCCAGTGACAACATACGTGTTCACAAGACGGTAAAACAAAGAGTTTTGTAACATTAATCAATTTAGCTTCAGAAATTTTCTGTGGGAAACACATCTTAAGGTCCAGTGGCCACTTCGCTCCCAGCAGTAAAGAGGGATTTGGAAAGGCTCAGGTGTAACAAACACTGTGCTTAGATCAGAGCCAGGGAGGATAAAAAGCAGCTTTCAAAGCCCCACATGAAATGAGTTTATTTTTTCCCTTTTGGGCTCAGCTCCCCAAGTAACCCAGGCCAGGAGTGAGGTGCTGCAGAATACACAGATAGGTGCAACCCCATTTACTGTTCATTGTCTTGGAAAGAAGTGCACATTTTCCACATTTCTCTGTTTAAATTACTTCCTGCTTTATATTCTTATTTATTCATGTTCTGCTCCAACTACAAACAGGGCCTGAAGTTCCTTCCCAAAAAACGGGGGGAAATGAGCATGAATTCCAGCATGGTTTACTGTATGCCATACATACATGGCGGTCCCAGGGGATGCTAATGATGGAGTGTGGCGTGTTTTAAGCACTTCTTGATCATTCTCTGGAGTCTCGTTATCCAAATCAAACCAGAATATACACTACTCAAATAAAACCCACATATCCTGCCACTTATCCTAAGAGTTGGCTGGAAGAATACAGAAGAGGTTTTTCCTGGTTCCATGGGACATGAGGCTATATATCCTTTTCAGTTTGTGATTACCAGCCTCTCGGATTCATTTACTTAATGAGAGGGCAATGCTACAATACTCAATTACAGCTTTCACTTGGCTTGCACACGTTACTGGGGCAGCTTTTAGTCCAGTATGTCTTCATCCATGTGCAATTCCCAGGGGACACAAGCCTATTAAATTATTTCCTAAACTCTCACTTTCAGACAGATTTTGCCATTTCTCAGATTCTTTAAAACATTCCAGGCTGAGAAGTCATGTAGTGTGGGGAGAAAACCTGTGCTATCTCCCTTGTTAAAAGCACAGAAGATGTTTTATGCAGCAGTAATATATTGCAATTGAGGCATTTTCTATTAACTTTACTTTCTGATATTCACTTTAAAGTTTCATAGCTGCCACAGACTATACAAAAATAGAAAGCAATTACGTACACTTTTAACATTACTGCTCTGCATTATTCGCTAGGGAACTTAAGGCTTTAATGACTCTCATTCCTCTATCTTATCTGAAGAGCAAAGTATTTGTAAGCCTGAAACACCACATCACTAGATGTAAAACTATATATTTCTCTTTCGCTAATTTACTTCCTTCTAACTTACGTCCACAGACAACCAATTCAGAAATGTCCCTGTCATCTTGTGAGTCATATAAATGAGCATATGTAAAAGTCTTCATCATAGTTGAGAGGTGCCAAATATCTTGTTTAATCATTGCAATTTTCCATGATTACCCTCTTCTTTTACAGAACAGAGTGCACTTGGGATCTTTTTACAGGGTGGACATGTGTTCTGACTACAGGAGCAGCAGCATTCAAGGGCAGTGCTGCAAACTTGCATGACTTGATCATGACTCTCATGGTTCTTTTCTTAAATACCAAGCTCCTGGAGTCATGTTATTAAACCAGACTCTCAGCTTTCATTAAAAAAACCCCACAAGCTTCTAGCGCTCATGTTTTTGGAGAAAAACTTTAAAATGTGATGCCCTAAGGAGCAAAAAAACAAGATGATGAATAAAAATTACCCAAAATTGATTATTTTTTAAAATCTCATGATGTTTTAAGGTCTGTTTTAGGATTTTTGAAAGCCTGGGGTTGGCAGCATGGCAACAGCAATTCCACAAGTAAACAATGCTCCCCACATCCCTAAAGATGATAAAATTGACAATCCTGATGTAGAATATATTCTGTTCTGTACTTGGAAAGAAGCTGGATGATGTTTTCATGTATTACAGCGATAACAAAATATGTTCTACTTCATCAATAACTCGAGAGGATGCTAAATGGTTCTAAATTATTCCTAGGGTAGCAATAAATGTCAGTTTTCAGAATGGAGAGAGGTAAATAGTGATGTCCCCCAGAGGGCTGTACTAAGCCCAGTCCTATTCAAATATTCATACATGATCTGGGAAAAGGGGTAAACAGAGAGGTGGCAAAATTTGCAGATGATACAAAACTACTCAAGACAGTTAAGTCCGAGGCAGACTGCAAAGAGCTACAAAAGGATCTCTCAAAACTGGGTGACTGGGCACCAAAATGGCAGATGAAATTCAATGTGGATAAATGCAAAGTAATGACATTGGAAAACATAATCCCAACTATAAATATAAAATGATGGGTCTAAATTAGCTGTTACCATTCATGAAAGAGATCTTGGAGTCATTGTGGATAGTTCTCTGAAAACATGCAGATGTGGTCGCCGCATCTCAAAAAAGATATATTGGAATTGGAAAAGGTTCAGAAAACGGCAATGAAAATTATTAGGGGTATGGAACAATTTCCACATAAGGAGCGATTAATAACACTCGGACATTTCAGCTTTGAAAAGGGATGACTAAGGGGGGATATGATAGAGGTCTAAAAATCATAACTAGTGTGGAGAAAGTAGATAAGGAAATATTATTTACTCCTCATAACACAAGAACTAGGGGTCACCAAATGAAATTAACAGGTAACAGGTTTAAAACAAACAAACAAAAGGAAGTATTTCTTCACACAGTGCAGTCAACCTGTGGAACTCCTTGCCAGAGGATGTTGTGAAGGCCAAGACTATAACAGGGTTCAAAAAAGAACTAAATAAGTTCATGCAGGACAGGTCCATCAATGGCTATTAGCCAGGATGGGCAGGGATGGCGTCCCTGGCCTCTGTTTCCCAGAAGCTGGGAATGAGCGACAGGGGATGGATCACTTGATGATTCCCTGTTCTGTTGACTCCCTCTGGGGCACCTGGCATTGACCACTGTCAGTAGACAGGATACTGGGCTAGAGGGACCTTTGGTCTGACCCAGCATGTCCGTTTTTATGTTCTTAAACAGCAACTACTTACATTAATAAAAAATGTTTTTAAACCCTCACAATTGGATAACTTGTGCCTAGGAATATTAAAAGAATTGGCTAAGGAAATCTTGGAACCATTCATCTTAATTTTTAAATGAAGCTTGAAGCAGTGAACAAGTTCCAGGGGACTGGAGAAAGGCTCCCTTCATGGCAATATTTAAAAAGCGTAAATGGAACGGCTGTCAGCTGGTTAGACTGGTATTTTATCCATCTGGGAAAAATCCTGGAAAGGTTGATCTGGGACTGTACAGGCGCAGAACTCACCCCTGTGGCGCCTCCTGCTGGCTGTCCAGGGAATTAGCTCTTTTCCAGCTGTCGGAGCGCCCTCTGCAGGCTGGTGTCCCCCTGCCACTTGGCCCCCGTGTCCCTCCTGGACCCAGTGCCCCGTTATCTGTGGTGCTGCCCTCTGGCAGTAACCCCTCAGTCTTAGGGTCTTCCCTCGCCAGGGACCCTCGCCCTCTATTCCCACCTCACCTCAGTATGCGGCTACTGCCAGTCATAGTCTGGCCCCACGCCCTGGGGCAGGCTGCAGTATCAGCCACTCATCATTGGCAAGGAGGGTTTGGACCTGCTGCCTCAGCCTACCCTGAGCTGCCCTCTGCAACCCCCAGTACCTGTTAGCCCAATGCTAGGCCACAGCCTGGGGCTTTCAGGCTGGAGCTCCCCAGCTCCTCAGCTTTTCCCCAGCCCTGCTTCACTCTAGGTACCTTGTCTCCAGCTCCCTGCAGCCAGGTCCGTCTCCCTCTACTGCGAGAGAGAAACTCCCCCTGCTTCTGGCCCACTGCCCTCTTATAAGGACCAGCTGGGCCCTGATTGCACTGGCTACAGCTGTGGCTGCTTTCCCCACCAGCCCAGCTTTTCTCTGCCCCAGCCCTCTCCTGGGCTGCTTTAACCCCTTCAGGGTAGGAGCAGGGTGACCACTCCGCTACAGGGACACAATCAGTAAAGAATTAAAGGATGGTATCACAATTAATACCAATCAATATGGTTTTATGGAAAAGAGGTATTGGCAGACAAACTGATACTGTTTTTGATGAGATCACAAGTTTGGTTAATAAAGATAATGGTGTTGACATAATATACTTAGACTTCTGTAAGGTATTTAGTCCCGGATGAGCACTGTACAAATCAATGTATCCCGTATTAAATGGATTAAAAACTGGTTAGCTAACCACAAAAAGTAACCACAGTTACACAATAGCAATAGAGACCAATCTGGATCCCTTGATGGGCTCCTTTGATCAATACACGTTTTAACCCAGCCAAATGCAAGATCTGACATCTAGGAATATCGAATGTAGGTCACACTCCTAGCATTGAGGACTGTATGCTAGAAAAGCGGTGATCTGAAAAGGACTTGGAGATCACACTAGCTAACCAACGGAGCAAGAGCTCCCAAGGCGATGCGGTAGCTAGGAGGGAAAATGATCACTGGATGCCAGAGCAGGGTAATATTGAGTAAGAGTAAAGAGGTGGTATTAAGTGAGACCATGACTGGATACTGCAACAACTCTGACCCTATGGTCCACATTTCAACAGAGTTGTGGAGAGATCTGGCATGCCAGGGGGCCAGGGCAGAGGATGGAGCTAATGGGGTCCCCTGGGTATAAATTCAGAGGTTGAGGCCTGTAACAAGGTTGTGTGTTTAAGCAGTTGTAGTGAGTAAGTAGGAGCACTTGTGTGTGACCCTGGCCAGGAAGCAGAGGAATGTTCATTTCCTGGGCCCAGGACGGAGTGGATTTCTGCAGAAGCCTGTTTGTTGTGTGTTCTTAATGCTGTTCAGAGAAACAAGACTTTGTGTATATTTCTGTAAATAAACAGAGTGCATCAAAGATTACACCATGTCCATGTCACCGATTTCTCATCCAAAGGGAACCATCCCACAAGGCCTTGAACTTCAGCTTTCTGCTTAATGCCACACTCCAGGCACCATGATAAATACTGAGTACAGAGACTAACAGAGTGCTGAGTAGTCTGACAGTTTACTGTCCCCTGGAAATTCACTGACCGGGACTTTCTGACTCAGACTGACAAACTGCAGCAGAGTTGGCTGTTACAGTATAAGCCTCTCATCTCACGAGCTTCATCCACTAACTGATAAATGACTGGATTTTATACCAGATCCAGCAGTTATGGCCATTACAATATTATCTATAACAGAATTTTAAATTCCTGTGTTAGATTCTGCTTTCTAATCACCAGGGCAATGACCTGTGGCCTTGAAAGGATTTCTGAGAGGAGTGAAAATTTGAACCCAAACTTGAATTAATAATTTGATTTAGAGGACGGATGGCTGGATATCATTTTTAGAATTTTTAAAGGATAAGGCATTCCCATTGAGGGACTTTGTCAGATACAATATTTCATAACTTTCTCTCCAATAATGTAGGTTATTTGCTTAAAAGAAATCGGAAGAAACACATTTACATTTCCAGAGGTAATGTCTATTCACTTAGAGAAGTCATCAGTATACTAGAGCTTGATCTGCCTTCATTGGGTCTATATGCAAAAGTAATGTTTCTCTTCATTGTTAGAAGCAAGTGTTACGTTGGAAATCTCAGTATTGTTCTCAGCTTGCAGCATAAGTGTTTTTAGCCATGTTCTGGAATTCCAACCCAGAATGCTCAGCACATTAGTAAAGCAGTGATGTAATTGATTGAACTGCATTATTAACTATGTATGAAGAAATCCCTTAATACATTTTAACACAAACTGAGAATTGGTCTCCATAAACAGTACTCAGAAAGCAGATGTTCATAACACATTGTCAAAACAAAAGGACCCCAAGTCTAACAAAATGTACATTTTTATACTCCTCCCTAGTCATCTATCCAAGTTTCCACTTCTTGTAAGCTTCCTTTTCGTGTTTAAGCTTACTGAAGGTTTCTCGTTTAAGCCAAGCTGGTCACCTGCCATATTTGCTATTCTTTCTGAGCATCGGGATGGTTTATTCCTGCGTCCTCAATAAGGCTTCTTTAAAATACAGGCAGCTCTCCTGGACTCCTTTCCCCCTCATGTTATTCTCCCAGGGGATCCTGCTCATCAGTTCCCTGAGGGAATCAAAGTCTGCTTTTCTGAAGTCTGGGGTCCGTATTCTGCTGCTCTCCTTTCTTCATTTTGTCAGGATCCTGAACTCGACCATCTCATGGTCACTGCTGCCCACGTTGCAACCTACTTCTACTTCCCCTACCAATTCTTCCCTGTTTGTGAACAGCAGGTCAAGAGGAGCCTGGCCTCTAGTTGATTCCTCCAGTACTTGCACCAGGAAGTTGTCCCCAACACTCTCCAAAAACTTCCTGGATTGTCTGTGCACTGCTGTATTGCTCTCCCAGCCGATGTCAGGGTAACAGACGTCCACCGTAAGAACCAGGGCTTGTGATCTGGAAACTTCAATTAGTTGTCCGAAGAAAGCCTCATCTATCTCCTCCTCCTGGTCTGGTGGTCTATAGCAACGCCTACCACAACATCACCCTTGTTGCTCTTGCCTCTAAATTTAACTCAGAGACTCTCCTCCAGTTTCATACCGGAGCTCTGAGCAATCATACTGCTCTCTTACACACAGTGCAACTCCTCCACCTTTTCTCCCCCACCTGTCCTTCCTGAACAGTTTATATCCATCCATGACAGTGCTCCAGTCATGTGAGTTACCCCACCAAGTCTCTCTTATTCCAATCACATCATAGTTCCTTGACTGTGCCAGGACTTCCAATTCTTCTTACTTGTTTCCCAGGCTTCTTGCATTCATGTACAGGCACCTAAGATAACTAGTCGATTGCCCTGCTTGCTCAGTATGGATCAGGAGGTCTCCCCTTTTGCACTCTCCTCTTTGTGTGTCATCCTGGTATCCCACTTCCTCACTTACCTCAGGGTTTAGGTCTCCATCCCCCAGCTAACCTCATTTAAAGTCCTCCTCACTAGGTTAGCCAGCCTGCCTGTGAAGATGATCTTCATTAGGTGGACCCCATCTCTTCCTAGCAATCCTTCTTCCTGGAACAACACCCCACAGTCGAAGAATCCAAAGCCCTCTCTCTGACACCGCCTGTGCAACCATCATTTACCTCCACAATTCGATGGTCCCTACCTGGGCCTTTTCCTTCAACAGGGAGGATGAATGAGAACACAACTTGTGCCTCAAACTCCTTTATCCTTCTTCCCAGAGCCACATAGCCTGCAGTGACCTGCTCACGGTCATTCTTGGCAGTATCATTGGTGCCCACATGGAAAAGTAGGAAGGGGTAGTGGTCCGAGGGCTTGATCATTCTCAGCAGACAGTCCATTGTGATGAGTTTGGTCACAGAGCTCACCTTGGGACTGCCAACTGATGTTCTGAAATTACCTTTGAGCCCAGGACTTCCAGATCCCTGTCTTGTGAGCCAGACACACTAGCTTGCTGCAACACGGACCCGGGGTCCGGTCCACACCCCCAAAGCTGCAGACTTTAACTAAAAACAGCTCAGCAAGGTACCTGTCTCCAGCACCCAGACACCCAGGTCCCAATAGGATCCAAACCCCAAATAAATCTGTTTTACTCTGTATAAAGCTTATACAGGGTAAATTCATAAATTGTCTGTCCTCTGTAACACTGATAGAGAGATATGCACGTCTGTTTGCTCCCCCAGGTATTAATCACTTACTCTGGGCTTATCAATAAACAAAAGTGATTTTATTAAGTATAAAAAGTAGGAATTAAGTGGTTTCGAGCAATAACAGACAGAACAAAGTAAGTCACAAAAGCAAAATAAAACAAACTCACAAGTCTAACCCTAATACATTAAGAAATTGATTACAGGTAAATCTCACCCTCAGAGATGTTCTAATCAGCTGCTTTCACAGACTAGACTCCTTCCTAGTCTGGGCCCAATTCTTTCCCCAGTACCGTCTTTCTTAGACATCTCAGGTGGTAAGCAGGGGTTTTCTCATGACTGGTAGCCTCCTTTCTCCTGCTCCACCCCCTTGTACAGCTTTGGCACAAGGCGGGAATCTTTTGTCTGTGTCTTTCATACTTTTTCTAGATCATGAGTTTGAATTCAGCACAGGACAGCGGTGATCAAAAGTCAGTGTCATCCTGACAGCTCTTTGATGGCCTACAGGAAATTAATTGGTAGTCTTACTTTAATTCTGAGCGGACAAGAGTCCACATCACAAGTGGCAGCCTCAGCAGCGAGGCTGAGAATGGAATGGTCATGGGAGGAGAATTACATTCACAGCCCTAGAAGTTATCTTTCCGGGGCAGAGTGATGCTTGTAAATCTTGCAGGAGTATATCTGTTCTGTTGGGGCTTGGCTACACTTGCAAGTTGCAGCGCTGGCAAGGGGGTTACAGCGCTGCAACTTAGCAGGTGTCTACACTTAAAAGCTCAGCCAGCACTGCAACTCCCTGTTTGCAGCGCTGGCTGTACACCTGGGTCTGCTTCCGGTGTAGCGAGACCAGCGCTGGTGATGCAGCGCTGGTCATCAGGTGTGGACACTCACCAGCGTTTTTATTGGCCTCCAGGGTATTAGGACTTATCCCAGCATTCCTCTTCAGCCTCTCTGGTCATCACTTCGCACCCACTGCCTGGGCTCAGAGCCTGGAGAGGAGGGGAGGTTGTAGAGAACTGAGAGGGAGGCTACTGAGGTGTTTGGAGACTCCCAGGAGTCATGCAGGCAGGAGCTATTTTCCAGCTAGGAAGAGCTAGCCAGTCGCAGCTGCTGGGACTTGGTAGTGAGGAACAGCAGAGGAGCCTGTTCCTGGTAAGAAGCTTTTATTATAAGGATGCAAATGTTTTGGGAGCAGGGGCTATGCTGCTGCAAGCATGCCTAGATGTGGAATAGCCCATTGATTCCCTATAGCTGCTCTTTGCTTCCACAAGCCACAGAAACCCATGGCTTCCAGAGTGAAGCACCCACCCCCACCCTTCCAGGTGAGCTGCGTGTGCAAGATGGCTCTGAGAGTAGCTGCTGTGGCAGAGGGTGGTAGGGTGTCAGCACCCTTCCACTGTGAGCCGCGTGTGGGGAAACTCGCCATCTCTATCTGCAGCTGTGGCCTCTCTGTGCTATGCTCAGAATGTGTAAATGATGCTACAAAAACTCTTAAAACAATGCAGGCTCTGTATTAACAGTTTATCTCTCTGTGTTTTTTAAGTGACCTTGAATACTGCTTCATCAGTGCAGACTTCTGAAAGACTGCAAAGCTTAAGAAAAAAACCAAGGAAGACTAAGAAGAGATGGTGAAAGCAGTTAGAATCTGTATTCCACAGAAAATAAAAAGTTGCAAGACTGGAGGATAGGAAACCATGAAAAAGGAACAGGCTGCCAATAAAGGAGAAGGCTGCCAAGAGAAAGGAATTGACTACCAAGAGAAGCACAGATCAGCAGGATGACTTAAAAAAAAAGTGGGAAAAAAAAAGCCTCTCATTCTTTCATGTTTATTTTACTTTCCATAACTATATGAATAAAAAATTATACATTGCATCATATATGCTGTGATTGGTTATTAATGACTGCCGTGTTCACATGTGTGGGTCCCCGCCACTCCCTGGGGTGTGCACATGTGTTGGTTCCAGCTGCTCCCTGCAGGGTTAATGCCCTGGAAACTGCAGGGCAGCAGTGGACATGGGGCTGGCTGAAGCAGGGCAGGGGCTGACTGGAGGTAGGTCTGGCTGCAGGCAGGGCAAGGATGTGGGGCTGGTTGGAGACAAGGGTGTGGGGCGGGCTGGCTTCAGGCAGTGGGGTGCAGCAGGGGTTGACTGGAAACAGGGCAGGGGGTGCGGGCTGGGCAGAGTGTGCAGAGCTGGTGTGGGCAGCAGTGTGGGGGGGGCTGGCTGGCTTTGGCAGGGCTGCAGGGGTGTGTGGCAGGGGTTGGCTGGAGACAGGACAGGGTGTTTGGCAGAGGTGGCTGTGGCACGGAGTGCGAGAGCTGGCTGCAGGCAGGGGGGGCTGGACTGGTATGGGCAAGTCACGGGGTGCAGCAGAGGCAGCTGGAACCCCAGCCCTTTAAGTAGCCCCCAACCCCTTCTACTCCGGGGACCTTTTAAATAGCCTCGGGAGCGCTGGGGATGCAAGAGGGAGGCGGGGCTCCGGCAGCTATTTGAAGGACCGGGTGGCAGAGGCAGCTGGAGCCCAGGACTTTAAATACCCCCCTCACTGCCCAGGGCTCAGGGGGGCTATTTAAAGGGCCCAGAGCTCCAGACGGGAGAGCGGGGCTTGCCGCGCTCTGGCCGGAGCTCCAGACGGGGAGCGGGGCTTGCAGCGCTCCGGTCAGAGCGCGGCAAGCTCCGTGACTCCGCTCTCCTGGCCGGAGCTCTAGCTGGAGAGCAGGGCCATGCCGCGCTCCTGCCGGTGCTTCACTCAAAGGAGCGGACCATGGCGCAGACCGCAGCTGGGATGGGGTAAGTTAAAAAAAAAAAAAAAAATTAAAAAAGGTGCCTAAGGTGCGGGGGCCCTCTTAGGCATGGGGTCCGATTCCCAGGCATCACGGGTCGTTGGAACAGGAAGCGGAATGACCCGCACCCTTCCGTCCCCTTCCCACAACCCACAGCGACAAAATGGGACGAGGTGCTCTGTGGGATAGCTGCCCACAATGCACCACTCACAACAGCGCTGCAACTGGTGCAAGTGTGGACACACTGCAGCGCTGGTCACTGTCAGTGTGGACACACTGCAGCGCTGGCCGTACACAGCTGTACGACCACAGCTGTAACTGCCAGTGCTGCAAAACTGTAAGTGTAGACAAAGCCAATGATTTGACCTTGTGTTTCCTCATAGACTTGCAAATAATGTAAAGATTCATCCGTATAGTAAGGGACACTTTTCTGCAGCTTTAACGAGAGCAGGTGTGACTGGTTATAGTTACGTATATGTAATATAAACATATAATAAAATACATACTATAGACAGTGCTGTTCATTATTAGAAGTGTAACAGGAGTCATTGCTGTAGTCTTGATTCAGTGCAACACCGATGCACATGCTTATGTCCCAATAACTTGGCTAGAAAGTTAAGCTAAGCCTAGGCTTAAATGCTTTGCTGACTTCTGACCTATAAAAATAAAGCAGTGAGTTAACCCTATTTCACACTGCCCAGGGTATTTCATAGTGTGGATTCTGTGAGAGATGATAAGCCATTGTCAAGTTAGTGACATTTCACTTGTCTGATGACAAGGTTAAAAGCCAGCCCAGCTGGACTGACAGCTCCCCTGAAAACAGCTGGAAATGATGAATGTGGAGGAAATATATCTAGCATCCCTGTCACACTGAAATGTGTCTACTTTTTATTTCAGCCCTTTCTTGCTAATGGAACAAGAGGTTTTTTTGGTCCTACAAAACCTAGGATCTAGGCTACTTATTCCTGTTGGCACCTTGTCCATTAACTGTTTACATACACTCATTTAAAGAGCTCTCCTATAAAAGTATGCACATGGTGGTGTGGTCACAAATGGAAGAACCAGAAGCCTTTGTCATGACGCAAGAAGTCCCAGTCTGGAATTTCTTTGCGACAGTCTCAGGTAAGGAAGCTTTCACTAAGGGTGTCTGAACTTGTGTGATACAGAGAGAACACTTCAGTCAGCTTACTCAGTGGAATCCTTTGTTAATGGGTATTGTTTACTTAGCTAATAGCAAGGAAATCAAAGCCAGACGGTTATTACCTTTTCTAAATGGATTCTAGTTACTCCCTAGTTACTCCAACCAAAATGCAAGCAAATTCAAATTTCTAATAAAAGAAATTCTAGATCACCCTAAGAATGCATACAATTCTAGTCAAGTCCATATTCTGCTGTAGTGATCTGCTGACCCTTCTAATAGAGAGACAGGCCACTTTCTGAGCTTCCAGAGCTACCGCACAAGGATTCCCACAATGTTCCCACTCACTCTCCCACCTTAAAGGGCTGTTGCTCATAGTTGTCTTTGTAATGAAGTCAACACTGTAAAACTAGGGCTGGGCAAAAAAATTCAGCGGAGCCATGAGCTGACCTGACGCTTCACTCACTCCTTCAGCTCAAACCTTTCACAGTGTTTGAGAAATAACCTGGCTCAGGATGTGTCTGAGCCCCTCTCCTGGGACAACTCTCCGTGGGCCCTTCCCCAGCTCCTCCCCTCCCTGTGGTTCCACTCAGAATTCTGCTTCCTGTCGTGTGCATATGCACAGCCAGACATGCATAGCTTCATAGCAAGGGATCCTGCCATATCGCCCGATTATGTATATTGCAGCAGCACTCACAGGCCACCGGCAGAATCAGGCCCCATTGTGCCAGGGAGAGGAGTGCTTCAAACAAATGAAAAGTCAGTCTCTGACTCAAAAATGCCTAAAATTGGAGGGCCAGATCCTGCCACCTTTACTCATGCTACTACCCGTGGGAGTAAACACTGCTCCGCGTGAGCATGGACAGCAGAATCTGCCCCGCATGCCTGAAGAGCTCATCCCCACAGCGCCTGTCAGCCCCCCAAAGCTACCGCAAGCAGAGATTTCAGACAGATAACTCAGTCTCCCATCTCAAAAGCGCATTGTGTTGCTGAATGAGGGGGTGACATGTGGGTCTCTCGCCGTGACTCACTTCCAGAGCTGAGGGCAGAAGCAACCACTGCATGCCGCACGGGGCAGACTGATTTTCACCCGCCTGCTCAGCAGGAATGCTCAGTGCAGGGCCGAGCTCTCCCGGCTGAGACTCCACTGGCACTCTGCCGCAGCAACGCCACCCCCAGAAACAACTCTCACTTCTCTTGCTTTGTAACACTAAGTCCACGGGTGCGTTCCCTGCAAGGGCTGGTTACTCCACGGAGCGGAGAGAGGGTTTACACACTGGCAGATTTAGGGCGATCCATTTCCCACTTGCTTAATCAAGATTACAATATACTCGTTATTTGCCATTCAGGTGCAGCCGTTTGCCACCAGTTCTGCACTCCAGCTTCCATAGATGGTCTCCCCTAAACTAGGGTAGGAGATAACTCAGCCCATTCTAACTGGAACATGAAAGCTGGACTCTCTAGTGTCTTGCACATTAGATGCCAGTTTGTGTTAAAGGGGCTACCAGCTGGCGCTGGCTCCAGAACACATGTTCTGCGCTGAGTCTGATCAGGACAGCCAGCTCTGCAATCTGCGTTCTGCTCCCTCTTGGGTGGAAGCCCAATGCAGAGGGACAGCATAAGACTCATCCATCACTGAAATCTCTCTTCAGCCAGCAAACCTTGCATAATTCTGACTCCTAACATGCTTGCCCTCTATTGTCTGGTTCCGCACAGCTGACAGACACAACTACAGTTCCAAATTCCTGCATCTTTTGGACACTAATAGACCACATTCACTACATGTGGCTTTTCCAAGGAGATGGCTAACTTGTCAAATCAAATGACAGAATGTTAAAGGAAGCCGTATAGAACTTGTTACTGGTACTGCCTAGATACCTGTTGTCAAAAGCTCTACATGGGAATCAGACAAACTGACACTAGCGTGCCTTTGTCCTGCAGCACTTGTACCCTGTAACATGCGCATGGCTCTGAAACAGGTGCACAAAGGCACCCACAATGATTTTAATCTTTGCACTCAGAAGGATTTAGAAGACCACCACCAAGCCACTCTGGTGCCATCATCCTGCAGTCCTGAACCCTGGTAGAATCATAGAACCACAGGGTAAGACGGGAACACAAGGGCCATCTAGTCTAACTCCCTGCCAAGATGCAGTAATTTTCTTCCTGGCTCTGAGCTGTCACCAAAAGACTGAGTGGCTCGATCAGTTCTGGCTGGCTGAATACCCAGTACTCCTCACTAACCTGGAATCATGGGCAGGAGTCCCCTGTGAGAGAAAGTGGTACAGGACGAGGTCATCACATTTCATAGAGAAGCTGCAATGTCCCAAGAGTTATACAGCACCAGAGGCGGAATGAGGCTCAAATATATGTTCACCTATGGATGAAGCCCTATTGTTTTAAATAGCACAAATTGAGAACTCAATGTTCAGAACCAAAACAACCACAGGATGTTACCTTCATGTGATTTTGCCTCCTTAAGGAGACTGCCCCGAATTCATATATATGGACACTACAGAGGTATTTGTAATCTTCTTCCTCTTACACAAGCAGGACAGATTAGAAGAAGGAAGAAGTGGAAAAGTGTGTCATGTGGTTCCAGTGTTTAAATAGCACTCTGATCTTCTATGACTCTTGCTGTTCCTGTTTGGTCTCCTGATTTGGGATGGGAAAGGACTTTTATCACAAAGAACCCATCATACATCAAGAGGACTATTATCAAAAAAAATTATACTTCAAAAGTTGAAAATGGATTGGTCATGGACAACAATTGCACTGGGCTGATATCTTCAGCACAATGGAAGCAGAGGGCTTATTGCCAGTTTGTTAATAGGAGTAAAGAATGGAAATCGAAGTACTCACACAGCATGACAAAATTCAAGCTCTAGTTACAAACTTGTCTAGTCTGTGGACTCCCACATCTGAGAAGTTGTAACAAAACTGGGTATTTTATTGCTATGGATCAATTAACAAACTTTATGAAGTTTGGAAACTTTTCTGAGCCTCTTTGATCTACAGACTGAGATGGAATCTCACAAGACAGATTCTCTCATGAAACTCCTTGTAATTTCTGGTTAGGTAGGAAATTTGATAAGAACAACAGAGTAGCAGACTCACAATATATTGGTATATCTGACACCAGGCTTGGCCAAAACCATAATGCACTGAGGGGCATGAAAAAATGGATTTGTTCCTAGATCTAATGTATAAAACAAAAATGATGAGAGCTCTTGGATTTAACCTTCAGGCCAGGATGCACAGTCCAGCACAAACTTTTACCAATGGTACATTGTTGCCATCTAATACCTGATGAGAGGCCTGTGTGACAGCCTTCATTCAGACAGGCATTCACATCACAAATCTCCTGCCACCTATTTGTTAACAATTTTGGCACAGAAGCCACTGGAGGCCCACCCTTCCTCACACCCCTAGACGTGGTCCCTTGAGAAGCATGTCAAAATACAGTAGTGAGGTAGCGTGGGAAGATTATCCAGATGTTGCGCATCCTGCGCTACTTCTACAGATGAAAGACGGCCTTAGCTGAGCACCTTCCCCAGCACTGAGTTCACAAACTTTTACATTTTCTAAAGAGAGGAGAGGAGAAGTTCACACCACCGTTCCCAGGACACCTCTCTTCATAATGACCTGGAGGGAACCAGCTTGGCTGAGACGAAGAAAACGGGATTAAGCAGTGAAGGTTGTAGTGAGAGGAGGGCAGTAAAGAAATTACTGCACAAGAAGTGGTACAAGCAAAGAGGAGAGAGGCAGCAAGCTTGTACCTGAACTTTTCCTTCTGCTCTCCATAGTGCCTATTCCTATTAAAGTTAATTTGCCTAAGTATGCACAGGAAGATTTCCATTCAGGCAGCCAGCCAGGCTGAGCAGGAGCAAAACTTTCTCATGATAATTGGATGCACTGCCAGTAATGCATAAAAATCCCCTCCTGTAACGAGAGAGAGTGAGAGATGGTTCTGGAATTGCATGTCCTTTACTCTTAGAATAAGTATTAACAGCCTTAAGGGCAGCATCCAGTTCCCACTTTGGCACACCCTGGGAAAACTACTTGTGTGCTGCTCAGCTGACTGCATAGGGATTTAGTGGCTACAGCCTTGAGGTGGAGGGCCTATGTGCCAATATTCCTGCCTTGAGCCAATTTCAAGCCACATTTGAATGAAGAATTTATCTGATCACCAGTAGAATCAGTGTTTTGAGGTTTGACATCTGAAGACTTCAGAATGCCCAAGTCTAGGCAGACGGTCTGGGACAGCGGAGACCTCTCGCAGGCGGAGATGTGTTATGCTTCTCCAGCATGATCAGTCTTTATTTCTGCCAGACAGTTGTGGGGAAGAGGCAAAGGGCTATACCTTTGCCCCCGCACAGAAGCAAAGCACCATTCCCACCTCATGCTGGAGAATGCTAGGGAGGGGCACATCCTCCTGCACTGTCAGAACGCCATGGGCTGCAGGCACTGTGCCTGCCAGCTCTGGGGCAGTCCCCCGGCTGGCTCGTGAGCATGCTGGGGCACACGCTACCCCTCTTGCAGAATGGCTCGGATATAGGTGTAGAGTCAGTGGTCTTGGATCCCCACAACGCAGCTCCTGCCAGCAGGGCACAGATTCAACCCACAATGTAGATGTATTTAACTCCCAATGCCTCTGCTGTCTCGGGGAAGAAGCACATGTTAATCTTTTAACTAGCGGCTGCCTTCGGCACTTCTTTAGCTGTAACTTAGCTTTTACTTAATCAGCTCAAGAGAGGATTTTCCACATTCACATCCACATGCAATCCTCTGCACACCTAGTTCTGATACCCACTTCCAGAATGCAGGGGATCCAGGAGAGGACAGAATGCTAGGAATGTCTCAGAGATTCCCCAGCCATCACTAGGCAGCAGCAGTTGCAATCCTTAATACAATTCTCCAAGCAGCCTATGGCATTTCAATGGACTGTCCCCCATAGCAGCTGCACCCAGTGTCTGTAACAGCCTACTATGCGCCTACAGCCTCCTCCTCTAATTCTGCTGACCAGGGCTGTCATGGTATGAACCCCCACTCTGAACCTTAGCGTCCAAAAGATGGGGTACCAGCATGAACCCCCCTAAGCTTAATTACTTGCTTAGAAATGATACAGCTGCCACCACCCAAAAATATAGTGTTTTGGGGCACTTTCTGGCCCCCAAACCCTTCCCTGGGGACCTCAAGACCCAAAATCCCTTGGGTCTCACAACAAAGGGAAATAAACTCACGCCCCCTCCTTTCTCCTCCCAGTTCCCCCTCCCTGGTACCACTGCGGAGATGTGCGCTTGTGATCTCAACTCTTGAATAATTAAAACAGAGAGGAAATCCACCTCCACCCCTACTTACTCTCCCCCTCCCAGACTCTCCCCTGAGGAGAGAAGAAGTAACCTTAACAACAGCGAGGAGAATCAGGTTTTCCTCCCCCTCTCTCGCTTCCCCTGCATAACCAGATTCCCTGGTGAGTGCAGACTCGCCCTCCCCTTGGTCTTCAATAAGGTAACGCAAAAAATCGATCAGGTTCTGTAGAAGAAAAGCTTTTAATAAAAGAAAGAAAAAAGTAAAAGTTGTCTCTGTAAAATCAAGATGGAAAATGTTACAGGGTCTTTTAGCTTATAGACACCAGGGAGAATCCTCCCCCCAGCACAAATACAAGTTGCAGCAACAGAGATACAATCTTTCCAGCAAATACACATTTGCAAATAAAGAAAACAAACAAAAAGACCAAACCGCCTTTTTAACTGGTATTTACTAAATTGAACAGAAGAGGCTGTTTCAGAAACTTGGAGATATCTGCTTACATGTCCGGTCCCTCTCAGAACCCAGAGAGAACAAAGAAAAAACCCAGAAAGCACAAACAAAGGCTTCCCTCCACCGAGATTCGAAGGTATCTTGTCTCCTGATTGGTCCTCTGGTCAGGTGTTAGCCAGGTTTACTGGACTTGTTAACCCTTTACTATCTGTTTATGACAAGGGCTCATGCTTTCCCTGCTGAAGATCACTGGTTCAGTCCTCGCTGAAGACTGTGGCATCTGTCTGAAGCCATGGTTTGTTACAGACACACACCAGTTCAGGTACGTGGTTCTCCTCCTCTTCAGGTTAAATGTCTGTGTTTATCATGCACCAGGTACTACGGACACCAACCAAACTAAAGTGAACCACTTATCACAACCAAATATATGCTGGTCTGGTCAAACAGACGTTGGTAGGCTTTTATGTCTGATCTACGAAAGTCATAGGTCTCATTAACTTTTAATCAGATTTGGGGTTTTAGTATCAATCTCCAGCACCTTACCTGTTAGTCCAGCAACACATGCTAACCTGTTCGCAAACATCTTTCTAACAGCTGGCCAGAGAAATGTCATGCAAACGGGAATGCGACATCAAAGTCACCATTTACTGAGAAAGATTTACTAAAACTAACATAGAGACAAATGTGACCAAGTAGCAGCAGAAAACCTCCAAACCATGAGTTCACTTACTTGATCCTGGAAACATCATTTAGGCTTCACAAAACAATCCAGAGCAGCACATAACACTGATGTGGTTTTCTTGTCATTGTCAGAAATGGTCCCCTCACCTCTTTACCCCTTCTCTTCTAGCTTTGTAAAGTGTCTTCATTATTACAGTAATCTCATGAAGAAAGCCAAGAAAATCTTCTCCCAAAAAAGGAAGCATATTGTATTTTCATCATTTTCCTATAGTTTTTTTTTGCATGCAATCGAGTTTGCCCAGATTTACCAAGGAGGAGATTGGACAAGATAACTGATGGCTGGGAGGCACCTGCACAGGAATCTAACTCCTACAGAGGAAAGGGTGAAATTCTCTTTAAGTTACACAAAATTAAACAAAGTCAGATATGCAGAAGTATAGCTGACCATCATGAATCCCCTCTGCACTAACCCTAAAGTACTTCAGTATCTGCTGCTGGAGCCAGTGGGGGAAGAGAAGCCTGATGTTAAGCCTTGCAACAGACCAGGAGTCTAAGCAGTTCCTGAAATTATAACACAGCATGTTGGCAAATGCTGAGAAGTCCAGGCAACAGGCTAGCTTCCTGCCTCATATTCACGCTGCTGAGATGAGCATAGAGAGAAAGAACTGAGCAAGAAATTATTCACCCTGGATAAGTGGTGCACTGAGATTTCCTCCTTTGCTCAGGCAATTTCTGGGAGCAGTGGCAGGGGTATTAACAGGACAGACCGTAGAAGAAACGAGGATTGATTCACAGGGTATTGGGGGCAGGCAAGGGGGGGCTGATGGAATCAGTTCAGGGTGCTCTTCTGGCAATGCTGTGGCTGGCATGGCCACATCTGTGCACTAAACCCCAAGGTCAGAGTAGATGCCACCACCTGGAAATTGACACTTCCCATACCCTGGGGTGAGATAGTCAGGGCGGATCACACTGCACTGCTATCCCTTTCTCACTATAATTCCATGGAATTTAGGATTTAAAAAATCATGCTATTTACAAATGTGAATAAATCCAAATGTTGCAACATGAACACCTCAGTGGTATACTGAGAAGTTCTTTCCTCTGAGCTAGGCTCTGGGGTGTGATTCACACACTTTATCTGGGTTTCTCTCCAGACTCCTAGATAAGAGAAGGGTAGGACCTAGATTCTGAAAACTAATAGGGTCCAATCTGCAGGTGGAGTAACTGGGTGCAGATCTATTGACTTCAATGGAGTGGTGCCAATTGACACCAGCTGAGGCTCTGGCCCATCAGGCTAGATAAGCAGTAGGTGAAAACTGAGATCAAGGAAACCCAAAACTGGAAACAATTTCTTCCCACCACTGGAGTCTCACAGGACCAGCAGCCCAAGGTCACCAGCCTTGGTCAAGCCAAGCTGTGCTCAGCACTGGACCCCATATAGGAAGACAACAGTGCTTTTATACCATGTCGGAATGCTGGGAGGCTGCTTTGGCCAAGGCGTAAGTTAGAGCAGCCTCAGTGCTGCTCTAAGCTATTGCTGCCTCCAATGGTCCCCAAGAGACAACTATGGGAGCCAGGGATTTCTGAACATAGCGTATACTAACCATGCCCACTTTGTCTCCACCAGTTAGGGCTGATATAATGCTGCTTTGCAGTGCAAGGATGTGATTTAGGATTTGGCCCCAGATCTCCCTGTTGCAATTCTACTCAGAAAAGTGACTATAAATAGCTGCTGAAGACCCTTCAGTCCTCTGCACTGCAGTCATGTAGGATCCAGTGGTCTTAAAGCAGGATTTCAAGGAAGCCTGCAATGAGGCAAGGTTAGAGGGACTAGTGTGTAAAACTGCTAGTAGCTAACATACACTGAAATCAAGTATGTGAAGCTGCACATACAGCCAGTTAGAAGATCTAGACATTATATGAGTTAAACCCATACTTAAAAATGGTTTACTCTACAAATAAGCTTGATTTTTGTAAAGTGTTTGCAATTCCAGTCTGTCTATTACTTTCCTCTCCAGGGAAAAAAAAAGGCCAGTAAAAATAACCAAAAAACTATAACACCTTTTTTTTTCATTTTTTAATTACTATTTCAGTGAGAGACATCACTATCTGACAATTTCTTCTTCGGAGCAGTTGAACATCAACTAGTAATGCTTTCCCCCCCCCCTCCAAATCTGTACTGTCTAAATACTTTCGACTGCTAGTTTTATGTTGGTTTATTATTCTTTATCGATTTTTGTTTTGCTACAGTATGTGCATGTTTTTATTTCTTTTTAACACCCCCCTGATATTAATGACAATGAGGGAATGCACAGATATGGTGCTTACTGGGATGGAAAATGCCAAAATACCAGCATAAAAAGTAAATAAAGAATTCATGCATTCTAATTCATATTGAACGTCACAGATCTGGAAACAAAGGCGGCGCAAGGATGCTGCATTGACAACATTGTGTTTTATTCAAATTGACAACAGGGCTCATGTAAAATTGAAATGCAGCTAAACACACAGTGGAACACTTCATGTTTGTTAGGCTCCAGTGCTTGGATGAAGCACCTCAAATTTATGTATATGAACCACTAAATAACTTGTAAAAACAGCTATTGCCCAGGGGTGTGGAAGCAAAGTATCCAGTTTAACAAGTAAGACACCCTTACTTTTAATGCTCTGGATAGATCATTAAAGCCTTAAAAATCAGGATGCTTAGACCTAAACAATGAATTATATTTGAAAAAGACACTTAAAAACCAGCAGCAATGCAGTGTTCTTCATTCTAACAAGGCACACTCATGCATGTACGATTCCATCTGCATGTGTAACTCCCACCTGCCTACGCATACATGCATATATATTTGCAAGCAAAACTTGGGTGGCTATATTTGAAAAACCTGCTACTTAATGAATGCTATTTGTGACGCTGACAAGCCAGGGGCCAGCACATGCCAAGGCTCCTAGGCCTCACTGAACACAGACAGTCTGGCTCACCTGTATGGCGGCATGGTTACAATAGATGTTAAGTTAATAAGAATGTGTTTAGACTTGATGAAATGCTTGTAGGACGGTGCATGGATTGATCTCACTTAGAACATCTGTCGCTGGTGGTATAAAGTTATATTGAGTGTTTGCATCTGTAACTCTGTAACTCACCAAACAGAACAGCAGGGTTAATTACTGTAACGCCTTGGTCCTGCACACAAGAAGGCCCATTGAAACCAATTACGAAACATCAAAAGACAAAGACTTTGTTGACTGTCCCCGCTCCCTACCCCACCCAGGAAGAGGAGATAGGTGCCGACACTTGTTCCATCAGTCTGAACGCTGGGGCAAGAGAACAAAGATGCCTGACCACAAGGTGCCATCTCACTGTGCTGCTTGGAATGTGAGGAGGGCAGGTGGAAGGTCTGCATGGCTCCTACAACTGCTGGGCTCCCCGGCCAGGCTCCATTCGGGCATGGCCAGGGGGTGGGGCCTTGGGGAAAAGATTTGGGGAAGGGGGTGAGGTCTCTTTTGGCAAAAAGTGGATGGGCCAGGCTCCCCTGCCCCGGCACCACTGAGCAAATGACATCAGTGCTCTGGGACCTGCACTGGTCCCCAGCCAGTCTCTGGATACACGTCAAAGTGTCTGGTTTAAACTATCCTCCCTAAATGGCCTGGGGACAGCTGACGTGACTGACCCCACTGTTCTTCCTCTGGTCAGCGTTGTGATCATGGAGGCGGTGATACCATATCCCCTTCAATGGGCAGAGAGGGACAGCTGGCCAGGCTTTCTCCTTAAGGACCCCGGAGCTCTGCACTGCCCTCTCGGCCCGTCCGAAACAGCTCAGCTTTGTTGACTCTTGGGGCATGTGGAGGGCCCATTCTTTCCTCCCGACAGAAAAGTTAGGGCACCTAGACAGTGCTGTTTTCTGCGCCAAGGGATAAGGATTTTCCATTCAGAGTTGCTGTTTGACAGACGGGTGAGGCTGACTGAGATGCATTTTGCTTCTGTCACTTTAATAATCTGTCCTGCATCTCCGAGCGCCAGCACGGGCATGTCTTGTTGCTATACACTGAAATAAAACAACTAAACACACACAGACGCTGGCCGTGCAGCACCAGCAGACCAGAAAGAAAACTGGCCCTGAGAGATGCAGGGCATGATGGTACAGGCTGAGTCAGGACTTGGAAACAGGGAACCGTCCCCTGCCAAAGGAATAACAGTGATCCGATGCAGAGGGCCTGTGCATTATTTCTTTGGTACAACCTTAGTGTCGTTTTTGCTACCAGCCCCCATCATCAGAACACTATTGTTTGGTATTGACAGAACTAAAATAAAAATGTGGCACGCGATGCCGTCCGTGGACAGACACACAGACAGGACAGGATTACACTCTTTGCAATCTCATTTTCTCATCTGCATCATGTTGTTACTAGGAATGTAGCTATTGTTTAAAAAAGTACCTGTTTAAACTGTTAAAATTATATCAGTTAACGGTTTAATTGTTAACATGACAGGGGTCAGGGTCTGGGGTCGGGGTCCAGGGCTGCCGCCTGGCCCCACACAACGGGGTCTGGGGTTGGGGCTGCTGCCAATCTGTTTTAAACTTTAACTGTAATATATTAATGGTAAGACTAATACTTATTGATTAACCATTTAACTGTTTAATATTTTATGTTAGAGCACAACTCCTCTCTTCGAAAAATCAAGTGAAATGGATTCCTACTGCCCATCCTGGCCCCAAAGGGTAGGCTCAGCCAATCAGGGACCCAGATGAAACATCATGTATTTACCCTTCCGTGACCTCTCCCAGCAGCTGCTCAGATGAGAAATTCATCAGGGACCAGCCGCCCCACAATATTAGTGCAAAGAAGTTCAGAAGCAGCTTTCACCCAGCCAACTTCCAGTGAAACCATTCTGTGTCTACAGACTGACTCTGCTCCTGCAAAGACTTAAGTACATGCTTAACTCCATGCACGGGGAGCAGTCCCATTGATAGAACTTGCTGTTACTCACACTGCATAGGCACATTTCGGCCTGTACTAAGTCTTTACAGCATCAGGCCCTAAGCTGATGGTGAGTACAGCACATTTAAGGTTTGAGCTGAATGCTTCCTACTCATGTAGTGTTAGACCAGCTGTTCTGGACACGCTCCAGCTCAGGTTCCCCACCTACATGTGCCAGATAATTTCAGCTGGACAGTTGCCTGCAGTGTGTGGTGTTGCTCAGCATTGCTAAGCAGTGCTGCACTGCAGTGGTGCGGAAGTGCTTGCCTGGCCATATGCTGCCATCAGTAAGGATAAGTCTACACTGCAAAGAAGTGGTGTGTCCTTAATTTGCATTAGCCGACATGGGTTAAAAGAGCAGTGGACACAAGGCAACTCTGCTTTTAACTTGGGCTAGCAATTAGAACACACCTTTTGTGCACTGCAGACATACCCTAATGCTTGTAGTGTATTTTGGGAGCCATCTAGATGAGAGGCGCTTTGTTAGGATCACGGTACAAGAGCAGCCATTATTATGCAGAGGAAGAGCAGAGAGAACTGGAGATATCAGAGCAAACCAGCAGTGCTCTGCGTGAAATCTTGGCCTTGCTGACATCAACAGCGACAGTCTCATTGACTTCAGTGGGCTCTGGGGTTTCACCCTGTGTGCTTCTCAGGTGACCATCCCTTTCCCCACCTGCATAACACACAGCAAATCCCATCAACAGGCGCTGTAATGGGCTGCAGCCTTTTACTACTGAGGGAAACCGAAGAGGTGGCAAAGTGCATCTTACCTTTAGAAAAGAAGATCACGGGTGTCCTCTACCCTCTAAGGTCTTTTCTTCCGAGGTAGAAAAATAGGAGAATCTCTTTTCTGCCCAACATGCCTCTTTTAATCTGAACATGGATTCATGCTCCTGTGCAGCATTTTCCATTTGCACAACCTTGTTTGGGCTTTTCTGCTACCCGTGCCATTAGTTAAGAAAGCTGGCAGCCCCACAGAGCAAATTGCAAGATTCTACAGATTCCGTCTGCGACAATCATGGCTCTCTGAGAAAAGCAAAGCTCGGTCAGTGAGTCTTTCAAACTGGCAGTACCCTGTGGTCCTCAGAATAACAGGGCCAGATGCAGCTGGGTTGTTCAGACCCACGATCTATCATCAACAGATTGCACCTGAAGGGAAGGCACTGCACTAGTTTCCAGTTGTCAGACACACGTGGCTACATTCAGACCTCGGGCTGCGCATGTGTGAAAAGCCATGGCCAGTCGGGGAATGGTACGGCACACTATGTCTGCCCTGCTCTACAGCCTGTGGAACCCACTGCCATTGAGTTCTCCATCAGTCACAGCCATGGAAGGGGATTTAAGAGGCAGAGCTTATGGCAATGGGGTATGATCCTCCTTATTTCCTCAAGCATCTGCTGTGGTTGACCATGCTCTGCTGGCCCAAGCCATTGCCATGGATGGCTGCACGGGGCAGTGCACTCATTCCAGTAGCAGCCTGATTTCAGGTCCGTGTTAACACATAGGGAATGCAGACAGCACAAAGCGGCTAGGAGGTTGGCTCAGTCCCCTCTGATATTTTTGGCATTTTTGTTCCTAATCCTTAGCTGCTCTGGGATGTTTACACAGAGCATCAATTGACTTTTTTTGGGGGGGAAACCCTGTTATTCAATGAAACATACCACAACAAGGTAACACAACAGAACAGACATCAGATAGATCTGCAACCGCAGAATACGTTTGAGATCAATGAACAGTTCAGCAATTCTGGGAAAACATCCATATAAACCTTCCCCAATGAAAAGCCATTACCGCAAGGGATGCCAAAAACATCTCTCTAGAAGCTTATCACACCAAGCATATTTAATCAGGTGGGCTTTGTTGATTCAATGGTCTTAATTGCACAGGGAGGTTACCCAACAGATCAGAGAGTACAAGAATAGGAGAGAACAAACAAAACACAGTCAGTGCACAGAAAAGAAAGACACACATAAAAGAAATAACAAGACAAAGGCAGGCAATCCCACAGCAACGAGTAGCCAGTCTGCATCTACACTTGACAGCAACATATGGCCTGCAGAGTCCAGTAAACTCATTGCTCTATGAGGCAGGTTACAACTGGATGATCAGGATCGCTAGAGTAGCAAAGGGACTGGCACAAAACCACTGGGCCAAACCCACTACCCATTCAATAGCTAGTCTTAGAATGATGTTCCCTTGCACGCCCATCTTCTTTAAAGCAGCTGTTAATTGCCTCTTGCTGAACGCCATCCCTTGTGTGTGTCCTCAAGCCATCCCCATCCCCACACAGAGAGAACTAGCAACTACCCTCCCCCATCAGCAGAGATCAATTGATCCACTTGTCACGTCCCCTACAGGTGAGGAGCATGCTGGAGCAGGCGGCTGCTGCTCGGCAGGGTTAGAGCAGCTCCCTTCCCACTCCAGCTCTGCAGATCCTCCCAGCTTGCACCTGTGTTCTGGGGACTAGATTTGACTTATTTACACTGCTCAGAGGGCATTTGCTGCTAGAGCAAAAGCTTGAAAACAGAATTGTTGCAATGTCTGGTTTTCCTGCTTTCGCCCAGGGTTGGTGGAGCCAGAGAAAGGGTGAAGGTGTCTCGCTAGTGAGGAAATTAGTCAACATTGGAGTCTTTGCTCTGCCTGATTCAGAGCAAAGCTTTTCATCCCAGATGATGCTCTCAGGTGGAGGAGGGACTTGAACCTAGGGCTCCCACAGCCCAGCGCCCTGATCGCAAGGCTACATAGAATGTGTGTCATAATTCCTCTTCTGTATCCCCCTCTCTCCCCTTCTCCCCCACCAACACACACCTCACTGAAAATGCTGTGTCTTTGCAAAACATTTCAAATATTTCACCCGTTTCATTTCTGTAGAAATATTCCAAGTGGCTCTATTTGCCACCACTTCCTCCATCATGGAAGCCATTGTACTTGAGGCACATGCATGTCCACTGAAGGAGACACTCCAGCATGCAGCACTCAAAGGACTATTGAGTACACTTAGTAAAAATGGATGCTTCACCAGCAGAACAGCATGGGGAAATGTCTTCAGAAGTTACTAACTTCCAGCACACGTACCAAAGGAGAATGACAACAGTGACTGTTCTGAAAAGAAAGGGCAGAGAAAGGTGCTCCTCATACAATATAAGCTTGATTTCTTTAATTAAAGTTAACGAAGCCTTACCAGAAGTCCAGAAGGGCGAATTGCACATTGATTACAACCAGTTGTTTATGTCCAGTTAACGCATCTTGCCTTATGCAACAGATGGCAATTTAGGTCAGATTTATATCAACGTATTAGTAAGATCCCCTGGTAATTGGGGTTGTTTATGTCGTTGTGTTCATGTTCCATCTTGCTTGCCGTGACATTGGACTCTGCTTATTATACACAGCAGAGAACCTACTCTGGAATGGGGCCTAACCGGAGTGAGTCCTGCCTGCACCGATTAAACCAGAGAGTCAAACCATGCTGCCATCAAAAACCAGCTGGAAGTGTTAGCATAGACGACAGTCTCTGATCCACTGCATGACTGATTTGTTACAAGAATGGATGAAGCGTCTATGTAAACGTCGCAGAGTAAGAGGGCTATTCTCCCACCTTTTCTATGGGATCTGGACAGTCTAAATCCCTATGTGATACAACTCAAACCTATGCTTTGGGCTCCACTCAGCTACCGAACTCTCAGCAAGCCACACAACTGCCTTGTTTTGACAGCTTGAAACATTCCCCTGGGGCTGCAATGACTGTCCTACCCCTCCTGCATTGATAAAGCTGCTTCACGCTGCAGACCCACAAACTGACTGTTGCTTTTGTCTGCTCCCAAAAAGTTCTGCTAAAGGACGAATGGGTTTTGTTTTGTGGAGCGAAAGCAGAGCTTCTGTGCAGAAAATTTACAGTGGGCCTTGAAAGATAAATCCGGAGACATTTACCAAGAAATCAAAGGCTCCAGGGAAATCTGCATTTTTGCAGGGAGCATGCTTAAAAAGAGTGACAATCTGTATAAAACCATCCCTAACAGCTGCAGCCAGGCACAGAATGTTTCTCAGTTAGTGACAAAGCACATTAGGCACCAGAGCGAGTGCCATACCTGGGCAAAGCAACGGTGACAAGTCTAACATCTGGTGCTTTGAAAATGGCATCTGCTCATAGAGACACAGTTCACAGCCTTGGGTGGATGGTTCTGATCATGAGAGATGCTGCTCTGCGGCGCTCCCCACTCCTGTCAGCCTGGGGCTGAGACACCAAGCTAGAGTGGCTCCTTAAACGTAGGCAGATCAGGCTCCAGTTCCACCAGCCTCATCCATCCAGTAAGCAATCCTAGAAGCAAACCCTCGACAAGGCCCAGGAGCTCTGCTAATCAGCCAGCAGCACACAGTCCCTCATCCTGCCAGACCTGCCTCTCCAGGACAGTGCTTTCTAAGCCCTAACCAAAATGGCTTTCCATCCCTTGGATTGTTTCAGAAGGTGCAACTCGAGGAGACATGGAGAGAACGGAAGCCTTGGTTTGCAGACCTGATGCTACATTTTCTTCCTAGGTCAGAATCTCAAGCTCATGACGATGATGTTGCTTGTATCATGCATTCTCTTATCGATAACCCACCAGCAGCTCTTCACGGAGAAGCCTGGAGATTTCCACTCCCTCCCTGTGCGCCGCTCTCACCTCATCTTCCCTCTCTTGCAGTCTCAAGCCAACTAGGAAAACCCCAGACCTAACCCTAGAGAAGAAAGAGCAGTACGTGAAAATCACTAGTGTCGAAGGGCTGGGTAGGTATCCAGATGACAGGAGCAATCAGGATGGCGACTTCTGCTGATACGACATTCAACCCAAGGAAGCAAACACAGGACCACAGCAGGCTCTGAAGCTATAAGTACCCTGGGAGATCCCAGCCAGATTAGACACATTACATGATTTGACTGCAGCTATGGTTATGGGGAGCAGATTTAATGCAATCAAGTGCATCCTTTGTCAGGTTTCTTGTAATATTCTTGATTCTCTTTGGATTTTGGTGTGTGTACAGCACGAGGGGAACAGAACATAGGAATAGGGTATGAGACGTGACAAGAGAATTCTATCGAAACCAGAAATCACTGTGGTGAGGCTAAGATCTTTATTTCAAAGTGCATTGTATCACCTGTGAGTTACCCATTCTGCACTAGCCGCAAGGCCTGTCTGCACTGTGATAATCCAGTACTAGGAACTAAACAAAATCATTAAAAATTAACAGAAAGAGGCAAAAATATGGAGCTGATAACCTCACAGACAGAGTCATACATGAAATATCAGAGATATCAACATGGCCAGCATCACACCACCTTCCTGTAGAACACGTAGAAGCTAAAGGTTTGTATTTCACAATCTATAGATTTTCAGAGGTGTTTGGTACTAATGAAATGTGAGTGGCTTTAGCCATGGCGGGAAGCACACACAGCATAACTCTCCCCCCGCCCCCCCCAGCTACATTTATACTCCCCAGTCCTAATCAACCATATATCATTTCAGTTCCTTCAGTCCTGGTCCTTGGCTACCAGTTTTCCTGGACCATTTAGCCACCTACAGATGCAGATAGATGCCTACTGGGATTTTCTAAAATGCCTATGCAGGGTAGATCCCTGTGGAGTGGTTACGGAGTTCCTAGTTATCACAGAGGACCAGGATTTGGGGGGAACTTAAAACACAGAGGGGACTTCCTGGTCAGGGAGCTTTCTAGTTGCTGCGTAAGCCATGGCCCTTTGGGGTTGTAGCCTCACATTGCATGGTGTTAACCGTGGGATCTGAACCCAGAACTCCGGAGCCCATGATTTGAGTCTGGAAGACTGATCAGACCCCCTCAAGACTTGCTCTTTAGAATACAGTTTAGGACTATTAAAATTGAACTGATCAGGGAACATAGTAGTCAGTAGTTTTAAGGAATTTTAAGTTTATTTTGTGTTGAACACAAACACAATTGGTTTATAATTTAAGTTTTAATCATTTCTTATGAAGAAAGGGAGCTGTGGAGTGGTTAGAGAGTTCCTGGTTCTCCACAGTTACCAGACAGGACCATGCTGCATTGCAAGGGGAACTTGATAAACATGGACTTCCCCGTCAAGAAGCTGCCTAATTGCTCCATAAGGCATCACTCTTTTTATGTCCTCACAGTATGTAACTCCTATTGATTTCAATGGGAGTCAGACAACTAGGCTCTTCTGAAAATCCCACTAGGCACCTATGTGCATCTTTAGGCACCTAAATAGATTTCAAAACCTGCCTTTACCACCCAGTGCTTAATAGGAGGGCTACTTACTATTTGCTGTGACCTTGAACATGATTTAAAGCTTGGGCCCCAGATAGGAAAGCATTCGTATTACCTCATAGCACTACCAAGCTGCCAAATCCTCTGTACCAACAGATATTTCCCAGGTTAAACCCATTTGGCACGCAAAGCATAGGAACCAATGGACAATTCCAGCACCACACAGATGTAATAACATTCTGAATTAGGACAGGGGTTGCTCAATATATGTTTTAATAATCTGGGGAAAAAGAGTGAACAGTGAGGTGGCAAATTTTCCGATTAGCCAGAATTATTTAGGATATTCAACACTAGAGAAGACTGTGAGGAATTCCAGAGGGATCAAACAAAGCTAGGTGAATGTGTGGTATAGCCACAGATAAACTTCACTGGTGATAAATGCAAACTAATGCACGTTGCAAAGGATAATCTGAACTATTTCTACACATTGCTGGGTTCTAAACGAACTGCAACCACTCAGGAAAACGGTGTCACTGAAGACTGTTCAGGGTGTAGCAGTGGTTAAAAAAAACTGTCCAGATGCATATAGAATGGGATGGCAAAAAATACTGAAACTATTACAATTCCATTATATAAATGAATGATACAACAAACAGCAAAACTGTGTTCAGTTCTGGTCAAGGCATCCCAAAAATGATATAGCAGAAGCAGACAAGGTGTAGAGATGGATGACAAAAATTATTAGAGATCTTGACCAACTTCCACATAGGAAAGACTAAAAAGATGAGGACTCTTTTGCTTAAAGAGGAGATGATGAAGAGTGAACATCATAAATCACATAATGTCATGCATAGTACAAAGAAGGTAAACCAGGCACTTCTATTCACCCTTTCTTATTGCACAAGGATAAAGGGACATCCAATTAAATTGAAAAGCAGCACTAAAACTGAACTAAACTAAACTTAAAACTGATAAAAAGAAACAAACACATACTTACCTGTGGAACACCCTGCTACAAGATATAGTTAAAGCTAAGAATTTAGCAGGATTCATAAGAGGATTGGCCATTTATAAGCAACTGGATGTGGCGGTGATGGGAGCTACAGAAAACCCTGAGACAGATAGATAGATAATCCAAGGTATATAGATCCACATGGCACTAACTGATGGGGTTTCAGAGGAAACACCCCTCCAGGTAGGTTATTTCATTATTCCCTAACTGTTTAGTAGAGGGGATTCTAACAACTGTCAGAGGCAGGATAATGGACTACTACATGGCCCTAATCTGGTCTGGCAATAGATTAACTTTCCTCAGTCTCCTCATTGCTAAGACTTGGTTTGCTGTATTTGTCAGATGCTCCAGCCACTGCAACATGTAGGACGTTGGAGACTTTTCGTCTCTGACTTTTCTTGGCTCTTTCTCCAAGGCATTAATTATTCAGCCCTCTTAACATTGCTGTTTTATTCAACAGTGGAAGAGAACCATCTTCTCCCCTGGTTCCTGTGGTATCATTTCTAGAAGGGAGAAGCAAATGGAGGGAGTCCCTGTAGGAATCCGTGGCCTGTACTTCAGCTTCTAGAGCTGTCTCCACAGCGCCTCTTCTTTCTAAATGCAGAGCCAAATTCTTCCCTCAGATCGTTTATCTTATGGGTAGCTCAGTGTGTGAGCTGAGAGCACTGTGGCTCTGAGTGCTGGTGGGGAGCTGGGACTGGTACAGCATCACATTTGTTGCCTTGTAAATGCACCTTCATTTGCCCTAGTTACGCACGTGTGATTTTGGGGCTGGGGAGTGACTCATGGATGCTGAATGAGGCTTGCCCGTCTGACTGCTCCTATTTATTATGTGCTCCTGTTTTCTACAGCAGGAGTGGATGGGCTGCTGCTATTTTCCATTCTTCTACCACTGGTCTCTTCCCAGCCCATGCCCTGGAAGTATCGTGCCTTTTCCCTTCTGCTGCTCACTGCGGTTGTTTATTTAGGTCACACTGGAAGCTGTTACTCTCTCACCCCAATTTTTGCTTTATCAACTGAGGTAGCGTTTGAGCCTTGGGCAGCTGAATATTCACCTTGATTCTTATTATCACCTTCTTCTTCAGCTACTGGGGCTCTGTGCCCATGTTCACTCCGACTTTGCTTAGACCCTGTGAATTTAGTCTTTACTAGGGCTGTCTGAAGTAGCCTCATAATTAGCTATACCATTTCTGCGTGTTCACCCAAAACAGTAAATATTTTTCATTCTAATCTAGATGTTTTCACACAGAAAAAAAAGTAACCATACTTTCTGCAGCCATAAAATTGTCTCTTCACTACAAAAATCCATGTCTCCTGCGAAACTACCCATTTTTAAGGATTTCTACAATGATTCATAACTATGTGATTTTCACTATCAGATGCAGTGACAAAAATGGAAATTGTTCCCCAAATCACATTCACAGATGTTTATGACTGTATCAGGTAGTTCTGAATGTTTGTCTTCTACCTCTTGCATCATGTCACTGCCTTGTAAGGCATCACCTTAGCGGGAGTAGAGTTTACCTTTCTCGTGATGCTAACCGTGTTAATATTTAATACCTCACCAGGCTCCGGTGAGGAGTAATTAGTGAATGACTGTGCAGCACGATGAAAACACTAGGTGCTACATGTGATCAATAGTCATATCAAAATGCCTCATGCTTCCATCACACCCAGTGATGCCTCAGGATCCAGGCCTAGTGCTATTTTACTCCTATTTTGACTTGTCCTCACTCCAGAGCCATGATACCCAGCTGAGCCTGCAGACCCCACAACACTGCTCTCATTGCTGTATAATTGTCTCGTTGACATCCAGGTTTTGCTGTCTCTGAACTTCCATAGACCAGCCGTCTACCAGCTGGAGTAAGCATAGCTTGCTGGCTTGCAGGCGGCCATGTCACTGTTAATTTTTTTGAGACTCATTCTCTTTGACCTGTACTTGACACTCATGGCTGAACCCTCCAGCTCATTTCATTGTATTTAATTGTATATACACACCAAAGTGTTACTTTTTCCTACACCCTTCACACACACAATTCTGACCCGCACATTCAAGGCTGGCTGGCCACAGTTAATACTACATATAATGGATAGAGTAATTACTGTAAATTATCAGTGAATTCACATGGTGTATAGCCCCTGCTGTTTAGGCAGCATGTTGTTCTGTGCTGCCATTTCAGAAAATGTCAAGCGTCCTCAACGTCTGTGGTCCATGTTAGCACAGCTGGAAGATATTTGCATATGCAAAACGTGGAGACATCTAGGTAAGGTATTCCAGTTGTAATGTATTGCTTCTTTATTTAATGTGTCCCATCACTTGCCTTTTGGGGCTGTTTCCCTGGGGTGAAAAGGGGATTATGGGGCAGCACCTACCTTCTCAGGCATTACATTAGCTCTCTAGTGCCAAGTAACTCATTCAACAATAGCCAAGGCTAGTCTTTCCCGACCCTGTCTACCAGCAGGGTTTCCATCTTGAGTAGCCAGTGCCACAATAGAATGAGCGAGACAAGGTCAGGCAAAACTCGGTGGCTGAATGGGTTGCTTGATCCAAGAGCTGTTTCTAATTTCTTCTTTCTGCAGAGGAAACACACAGATAAATCTGCCACAAGTGCCAGGAGCATCTGTGTCACCATATAAATAATGATAATAATTACAGCTCATCATCATCATCTGGGTGCTCCAGCAGTTGGTGCTAACACACACTGCCTCTAATATTAGCCCTCCTGGACATCTCGTTTATATTGTCTCCTAAAACCCAAGGAAGAGCTCTAAAACGTGGATTCCTGTAGTCACAGTACAGAGTGCTGGTCACTGCTCTCAGGCCACCTGCTAGTAACAGTTGGTCCCCAATTGGTTTGGATTTATCAGAGCCAAAAGTATCTTTCCTTTCTCTTGGCATTTGTGACAACTTTCCCAGTTATTTATACTAGGAATAATTCCTGTGAGAGTTGGGTTAATTGTAGGGACAAGAATGCATTCAGATACACAACACTTCTTTCTTTCTTGTAATTACCAGACACGATAGTCACCTAGCCAGGTTATATTTTTCCCAAGCTAATGCTAGTCAATGAGGATCTCTGCCAATTATCAAAAGCCACAATGCACACAGAGCGGCCGATGCCCTCACAGTTTAGTTTGATGTCTATTAGCTACAAGATCACAAATTTGTCCATCAAGACTAAACAAAGTGTTAATTTCTCATCTACTTTCCCCCTTCTACATATTTATTAATTAGCAAACTAATTTATTTAGTCCTTTAGGAATTACATGCCACAGCAGACATTCTAGGCTGTCAAAGAGAACTTGTATTAGTCCAAGCCATTCAAGAGCTAATAGATAAATATGTCAGAGAACTGACTAATTGGCAAAAGGTCAGGCTTGATGCATTCTGCCACCACTTCGTTTGTAATCCATTTTTGATACTTACAACTTCATATTTTTTAGAAATAAAATCTAAGCAAAAGCCTTTGGAGAGTGTCTATTCAATTTCCCAGATATGCCTGAAGTAAAATGTGCTTAATCTACTTTGTTAGATCAAAATTGAGGAAATGGACCTACTCTGCAAACTAAAATGTATCACTGGCTCTGAGAGAGTTGATGTGGAAATCCATAAGTAACTTTAATTTCTCATCAACTGAATATCTTATTTCAGGTGTTGTTTGGGGTCCCTTCCCGATTACCTACATCAAAAATGATTTTACACATTTAGAACAGCTCTATTATCAGCTTTGAATGAACACATGGCTGTATTTGCAACATATGCCCCCTGTAAACCCTGCATAAGTAGAAAATGCACACTTCAGAGATTTACACATTACATAATTGAGGCTTGGCAATCGTGTCTTAAAGCAGCATAATGCTCCTAAGGTAGAACTACCCGGCAGTCCATGGACATGACTCCAAGTTACCACCAGTGGGAGCACTGCACAAGAATTGAATGTGCTGTATTATTAGAACCATAGCTAGCATATTTCCCGGCTCCCTAGTACGAGGCTATATGATACCATCTGCCACGTAGAACATAAAACCTACCCAAGTGTTTGTACGTTTATCCATTTCTTGTTCTCTAGCACCCTGAAAACAAGATAGATGACAACAAATTCCTGCTACTAATAGTCCCTCAAGGAGATTTCCCGAAATCCCAGACACCAGGAAGTCTGTGCTTTCATTGCAGGAAGTGGTGAGATCTTTTCTCCATCTTCCATGTACGTATGTAAGGTGGTGATGCCATGGTGACAACGACAGTGATGAGAACGTCCACACTTAGCTTTCCACTGTAAGTCCAATCTGACCTAACTTCCCAGCTTCCTCAGAAAAACTGGTTTACACCATAACGTTTGCCTGCATGTTCTCTCACGGGAAATGGTGGGCCTGCTTTGGTTTTTAAAAGCTACAATGCTGCATTCCCTTTTTTTCATTTTTGGGTATCACATCAATTGATACTTTGGTAGAAGTGTGGAAAGTAACTCCTCACCGTGGGCTTTAGCTCCACCCACTAGAATCAGGAGGCAAAAAAAGCCTGTTGGTCTGAATCAGAAAGATCAGAATCTTCCCAAAGTCTTGAATCAAGCTGTTAGCGGGAAGGACCGTGAGAGTGAGCTGGTGAAGGGACAGACGACAGGAGACATCATGGGCAGTGAGTGCTGCCCACTTCTCAGATGTCTGGAACGTCAGTACAAGCTTCGGGGCACTGAGGCTGCCAAGTCAAACAATGGCATGGAAGATGCTGAATGCAGAGGTCTAACATGTAACAGCCAAACGAGATCCCTAGTACAGCACTTCAGAAAATGGAGGGAAGACCGACCAACAGAACTGTGGGAACCTGGCTCAGAGGAAGCAACACCATATGTTAATGGTGTGGTTAACGCAAGAGAACCCGCCGCGTGGCCATAAGGACAGCTGTGGAAGGTGCATTGCTGAAGGTATTTAAATACTGCATATGCGGGGCACAGAATGTGTGGCTACTCAGTAGGGGCACACCGCATACTCCACAGGATGCCTGGCCAGCTCCACCACCAACAGTGCACAAGACCTAATGGTCAGAGTCAGTGGTACCATATGTGATGCTTAGGATACACTGTGATTACTACAGGTCATTGTTGCCACCGGACTTGGCACTACTATATCCAATCCTACCAAGCAGACCTATTTTCTTGTTTGTCTTTTGCTTCTACAAAATGGGCAGTCAAACCCTATGGCACCTCCCTTCAGGGCTAGAGGAGGTAAGGAGGTCTGAGAAGAGACACTGAGCACACATTGGTCCAAAGCCATGCATAGTAATGGTTAACTAGTAATTATGATTTGTCAAGACAAGCAAGAATGGGTGAATCCTTTTAGGAGGTCAGGTTCCCCCCGATGCCGGCTGAGGAGCTAAGCTAGATATTAGGAGGATGCTGGGTCATCCATGTAGAGTTGGTAAGAGGGTCTCTCCTATGGGAAGGATAAGACTTGCTACTGGTAAAGGAAGCAGTGTGCTTACCTATAGGAAGATGACCTTACAACTATTCTGGTGACATTTGTAGCCCCTGGGGTGAAGGAACAGCTGTCATCACCATTCCATTGGGACAAATATATTTTGATGCTGTAGCGGAACATGACCACCTGACAGAGCCTTGGTCCTGGCAGAGTAAATGGGAGTATTCACTGCTGCTGCCTGTCTGTTACAGCTATCCCCCTATTCCATTTTGTCTCTTACAGCTGTCCCCATACCCCATTTTGTTTTTGTTCTCCTCCTGTGGCCGCCCCTCCCTGGCTGTGAAGTTGTTTAGCAGGGCCACTGCCCTTCTCAAAGGGAGGGCCCCTTAAAGTTGTTTACCAAGAGCCATTGCCCTTCTCAAAGGGATGGCCACTTGTGCTAAGTGGGACCACTGCCCTGTTCAAAGGGTTAGTCCTGTTATCACCTTGTTAAACCTGGGCTCGGTGTAGGGTAGGCAATGTCCAGAGCTGCAAGACCTATTGTGTTTTTAAGATCCTGGGCATGAGTCATAGGCCTCATGTGCTTTTGAGTCACCTATTGCACAGGACTCTGCCCAGGCATGTCTCTGTGCTCACCTGCAGGTTTTCCCTGCCTCCTCTCCTCCCCTGTATCAAGAGGAGCCAATCAAAAGTACTGGTGGGAAACTGCCTAAGTTTGCCTTTAAAACCAGATATTTTCTGATCAGACCCTGGAGAAGGTCCTTGCTTTGACACCTGGTCTGATCAGCCAGGGGTCTTTGGGGGGCCATCTCTCCGCTCTTGTTTGTTTTTGAGTGTACCCCCATTTTTAAACGCCCCCCCCACGAAGAACGAATTGCTGCCTGAGAGATCTCCTGATTATTGAGACCGTACCTAGCCTTCTGATGTTCTTGCTGCTTCTGCCTTCGCTGCTACCTTGGGGGCTGGTAAGAATCCCTCTGTGAAACTCTCTATACTTTTATTTTATTATTTTAGCTGCTGGCTCTGTCTCCCCAGCACACAGACTCAAGCTAAACCTTGGTCTGTGTCTTAAAACCTCTCCTAAACTCCGCGGCACTTTGCTGCTAAAAATAAGTTTGTGCCGCTGCTAAGCTCTGCTCCTGTGGGCTTTGCCTGGGGGCTCTCTGCTTGCAGCTGTATCCACTGCTGCAGCCACCATCCCTGGGCACATACCACTCTGCCCTCTGTAACTTCCCCATAGCATGAGGTGCACCATAGGTTTTGTTTTTTAGTTTAATAAGTTATAGTTTGTTAAGATTATAGAGCTTGTAAGTTTCACCTGCCTTGTTCTTTGTTGCTCCCTATAGATTGTAAAGCTTGTAAGTTTCACCTGCCTTGTTATAGTTTGCTGTTCTGTTGCTCCCTATAGTTGCTTGTTATAGTTTTGCTTAGAATTGTGATATTTGTTGTTTTGCCTAGTTGTTGGTTAAGATAGATAAGGTTTTTGCTGCTTCTCCCTCTGTATAACTTTGTCTGTTTTTTCCCCCACTTCAATCCCCCCCCGTGTGCTTCTCCATGTCTCTCTGTTACAACTCCTTGCTGCCACCGAACTTCCCAAACCCCTTGCTGTTTCTCCCCCTGTATAACTTTGTCTGTTTTTCCCCCGCTCATATCTCCCCCCCGTGTGCTTAAAACCTCTCTCTAGCCCGTTGTCCTTACCTTGCAGGGCTTCAAAGTGTCTCGCTGCTTCCAGCCGCACTCTCCTTTCATCAGTTGCCACTAATTATTCACTCCCCCCCCCCCGGTTCCTTAACCCAGCTTTTAGGTACACTCTTGCTACCACAGCCTCACAAATTAAGTCAGTAATTTTCTACATTGCATAATTTCACTTATCACCCATATTGCTGATATACTTTGTATTTACATTAATACCATTGTGTTACATTGTATATAAGGCCACTAACCACTTAATACATTCTATCTAAGATTGTTAACCATTTTATATAGAAGCTACCATTTTATTTTGCATTTCTTTTTGGTACGTTTTGCATTCCACACTGTATCTAGAGTTGTTCCTATATAAAGTTGAGTTGCTTATTGACTGTACTGTATCCCATTGTGCTGAACCCCACTTACTGTACCCCACTGTTAGAACTCCCTACACTGTTCAATAAGAAGAACCCCCCCATCATTGTCTATTGTAAACACCCTATACACCCCATCCCATTGTATTTCATTGTTAAATTCCCACCACTTGCTTTTTCCTTTAATAAAGAAATTTATTGGCACCCCACCTGTGTGGTAATTGCTCCCCAAGATCCCATATACCTGCAGGCAGGGACACTGCCTAGCAGGTGGTCTTTCCCGGAAAAGGAGAGAGCTAGGGCAGGCCACTTTAAAGGGACAAGGAAGAAGTTTGGAAGGATGGAAGAGACAGAGTGACGGAGATCTAGAGAAGAAGAAATTCTGCAGAAACCAGCAGATGAAGCACAACAGGAAAGACCTGACAGCAGAGGTAGAGCATTGCTGCCCCTGGGACCAGGACGTCCTTCAGCACGATAGAGCTAACCCCAGAAACTCAGCTACAGTTACTATTAAAAGGAGAGCCTCCCTAGAGAGCCCAGAAAGACGGAGATTCAGCTATCCAAGGAGGGGTTCAGCCATGTGGACAGCCTGCAGCTCAGGAATGACCAATCAGATCCAATGGCCTGCCATCGAAGGGGTACTGTAGCCAACTGGATCTAGTCGTCTAATGATGAGAGTGGCCAAAACCAGTGAATGAATCACAGTGATAAACTATCACTGGGCATGGAGGGAGGGAGAGACCGAACCATGAAATTGAGCCTGGTGGAACAGACAGAGTTAAGATCTAATGATGTCACCAAGAACATGGACTTGAAATAAATCCTTGGGGCTGAGTTTCTTTTCAGGAAGTCAGGGTTGTGCAGAAGATGGACGTTCTTTGGCCAAGGCTGGCAAAAGGGGCAATTGGAGAGATTGGAACAGAACTACTGAGAAAATACATTCCAGCACCTTGTGCTTTTGCTTCCTTATGTTCTCACTTAACTGGCAAGTTAAAATATCACAGCTAAAATGTAGTACAGAGAATGGACAGCTTGCATCTGTTGTGGGAAAGGAAGAGCTGTTTAAAGGGAAAACGGTCGTGACTAGGAATAGTATCCTAGATCTAAACAAATATATAGTAAATAAGACTGTCTAGATCTGTATATATCTGCACTGGAGGGGATTGGATGAAGCCCCCTGCACCCTTTCTCCATTGAACACTGGTATTTCTGGGACAATAGAGACTGCACCCCAACTATGCTTGTTTTCATTTCGCAAAACCAAAACCTGGCTGACAACCCAAGAACAGGGCTGCACGGCCCATCTTGGATCCTATACACTGCAGGCAAACTTTCTCCAAGCCTGTGCAACTGTTTCATTAGCTTCACAAGTAGGTGAAATTCACCCCTTTGCAAGGGACCAACACAAAACGTATGCCCCAAATAAGCCCTATGAAGCTTAGCACTGTGTGATAACGCACTCAAAGTAAGTAGGAAGGTAGAGAGAAGAAATTTCATCCATAAATAATGCTGTATCACTCAATGAGAGTGATTTCCTCATACTTCCCAGCATAAAGTCCCATCTGATGCAGTCACTGAAACGAATATTTCTCCATTATTATTAGGCATCATTTTCTTTATTTATATAGTGCCACAGTTATATATGGCTCTTTACAGACAGATACCAGACAAGCTTCCTGCTGCTATGTTAAAACAGCAAACATCACCCCAGACAGGAGCAGGAGTGGGGTAGGGTAGAACAGAAGATTCACTGGAAAGGTAGGAGACTTCAAAAAACCTTTCGCCCAGTGTGATAAGTGCTGGTTTTCAAACGGTTGGCCAGCATAACAATTGTTTAATCACTCTTAAACTAATTCCTCTTCAGCCAAAGCTTCAGCCAGCTCATTGTAAAGATCTGTTCAATGGGCATGGAGGTCACAGAGGCAAACAAGTGGTTAGGTTGATTAAGAAAGGTCTAGTGAATTACCCACTTGATGAGTGAATATCCTCACTTGGAATGTTGTGCTCATTTTGGTGACCCTATTTTAAAAAGGATATCACAGAAATGGCAAAGCTCTGGAGAAGGGCAAATAAAATAAATCAGAAACCTGGAAAGCTTTAAAGAAGAAACATATGAGAGGAAATCTGACAGAGGCATATAAAATAATGCCTGTTCTAGAAGAAATCAATAGGACATTGCAACTGACCCAGGATGAACCACTCAATGAAATTAAAAGGCAACACATTTAAAACTGAGAACAGGAAATACATTTTACTCAATGCATAATTAACCTGTAGCACTCGCCGCCACTAGATATTATTGAGGCCAAGAGTTCAGCAAGATTAAAAAAAATAGAGGATTAAGCATTTATAAAAGTCATCCAAAAGTCAGTTGTAGCCACACTAGCTGGGATGAAAATGGCATCAGCTAACCTCTGACTGCTGAGTTTAAGAAGAAACTCCCCCTACCTCCAGGTTACAGCATAACTGTTCATTATGGCAGCGTAATACCTTCTCCCAAAGGCGCTGGTGGTACCCACTGTGGGAGAGAGCACACTGGCCTGGACAGGCCATTGGCCAGATCCACTCTGACAATTCCAGTGCAGAGATACAGAATGTTTGGTAAGGGTAAGACGCAATCCATCAGTGCCAGGAAGTTGAAAGCAAAGGGTTCCAGGCCACTTTTAACTATCTAACCCCCTTTGTTGCTTACAGAAATGTATTTCAGGAGCTGAGCGCACTGTGAGATCTTACTAGATGAATGATACGTATTCCCATTTCAAAGCCCAACAGCATGAGCTGAGGTCAGAGTGATGAACATCCTGTCTTCAGTGGTTTCCAGAAAACCTTTTCATGTTATTTTAACACTGAACATTTATTTCAGATGCTTCAGACAGAATTGCCCAGATCTTTCCCCTTCCCTCCTCCTCCACAGCCTTTCCAAGTCTGCAAAGGTTTGCTATCCACCTTTTGTAATGACTCAGAAAAGAAAAGGAGAGGAAGAAGAGGGGTGCAGTGATAATAAAAAGGAACAGAAGGAAATGGAGCAGTACAAAGTGAGAGCCAATGTTGCAGAGCTGGAGTTTGCTGGCACGTTTTTCAGGAAGGAAATGCTCACCTCCTGTCCTTGACTTTAAAGGTTATATACCTGACTATAGTGTCCTCATGTCAAATAATAACAACTCAAATTAAGGAAGTTTGTTCCATTTCACTGCACCTCGAGATGCAATTTTCTAAATTAGTTAAGCTGCACTCGCAAGCAGCTGCATGTGCTAGATCTGCTCTAGGAATTAATTTGGGGAAGTTCTCCAGCCAATGCCATGCAGGAGGTCAGACTAGATGATCACAAGGCTTCCTTCTAGCCTTGGAATCGATGAATCTGATGCACAAGTGCTGCAAAGAAAATGGGTGTTATCTGGCTTGTTAATGCCAAGTAGATTTTTTCTGCCTCTCTGAATCATATGCCTTTACAATTAAAGGCTGTTATATAAATGGAATTTGGCTGATCACACATTGAGATAGCAACTTCTCAGTTACAGAAAACAGATTGAGGGCCAAATGCATTTCTAGTGCACTCCACAGAAATCACTGGAGAGACCCCAGGGACAAACTGATCCTGACTGAAGAGGAACATACTTGCCAAGACATACCCTGAGAAAAGATCACCAGTGGGTTTACTTAATCAGGCATCTTACTACCTTTTGATAGTTGCTGATGCTTTCTTTTTATAATGCCCTGTAGGGGAGCTGTGCTGATGTTCCCCCAGCTCACAGGGTGCAGAGGCCCCATTTGAACACAGCAAGAGGGGAGTTTTCTCCTGCAGTAAGGATACAGGTTGAGACAAAAGTCCTAACCAGGCATTCTGAGGAAAGCTGGGGTCTCCATGAAAGCAGCTTCCTGATGGCTGGAGGCAGAAGAACCTCTGTGGGAGCGCTGCTCTATTGCTGGCTTTTAGAGGGTGGGTTTAGTTTTTTCTGTTTGCTCTCACACTCTACACCATGCAGTATATGGTATCCTTGAGAATAAAGTCTCCAGGGGAAAATCTTGTTGTATAAAAAAAGAAAGAAAAAAAAGAAACCTTTTGTTGAGGTTGATCTTCCACCCAAACCTACCTAATCTCTGCCTCCAAGACCTCAGGAATAATAAAGTGAAAATTGTGAAACACGGAGCATGTGAGGCTGAGGTTTGTGCCAGGGGCTGGATGCGCTTGTGGGTGCAGTATGGCATACTGGGACTGAGATGGAGCAAATTGCTATCTTCTTCTCCAGAACAAGCTTTCATTTGATTACAAAGGGTAAGTCTCCAATTGTTATGGTTGCAAAGAAAACCTCAGAAATGTGAATCAAGCATACCCGAGGCAGAGACATCTAGCTGAGTCTGCAGAGAGCTTGGCACTGTTACTCTGAGACATGCAAACTGCCCTGTTCACCTCAGTGAGGGGTGAACTCAGATCCCCAGAGGCAATGATTTAAATGTTAACAATATTGTTAACTCTTTCATTCCTCGTGTGAGACAGGAGGGGGAGGGTCACCCTCAGCATGAGTGACTGTGAATAAAGGCTCGTTTCGGTACCACAAGTGGGTGGCATTTGGGAGATGGCAGCAGTTATGGTTTTTATCCTGGGCCAAGAAGGAGCTGAGCCGTAGGAGCCTGTCAGAGCCCATGGGATCATTCAAGTAACAAGGGCAGCCAAGCACAGGGAGCGTCACAAGCTCGCACAAGCATAGTTTGAACAACCTATCCTAAGCAGTGTCATGTTTTGGTGACGTGTGGGTGGGGCTTGTTTGGTGGGAAGATCATGGGTGAGCATCCCTTCTGTGCTGCCTCCCTGACCCCTACTTTGTGCACAAGACAAGCCAGATGCTTTCTATAGATTGAAGCCAGATTCTGAGCACTGGTGGCTGCATAATTGGAAACAGGTCATCTGAGGTAAGCCAAATTCTAAGTTGCAGTTACAATCTCATGCTCTTTCGTGGCTGTGTCAAGATCAGACTCTAAACTCCAGTGCACAGCTTTCCCCAGCACACACCACAGGCGTCCATCTCACCTGTCTTCTGCACCAAGCACCTGGTTTGCCTTCTGATTCACAGATTCCACATCTCTGTTTTTCACTGCTTTATTTCTATGGTCTTGGAGGATGAAATTAGGCAGGTTTGGTCCCGAGAGCTCCTTTTAGCTGTGGGAAATATCTGAGATACTAGGTAAACAAAGATGGGGACTGTGTCAAAGACCATGGCTCCAAAAATGCTACCAATGAGAGAAAAAAGTTGTCTCTTGTCTCTAGGCATCTCAGTCTAAATGCCAAAGCTACGGGCGAAAGAGGAAAATACTTTTAAAATTTTAAACCTGAATGAATCTGTGGTTCAATAAAAGCTTTAGTCAGTAGGGCCAGATGGTTGTGTAACGCTCAGACTGTTGCATTAAACAATCTTTTAAGGTCGCTTCCATCTCCTGTACCCTCGACAATGGATAGTTTATTATAAGCACTGTGGTAGTGCCCACCAGCCCCGGTCAGGATCAGGGTGTAATGCTCATGCTTCTGCACATACCATTTGACAGTACATGCAGGGGGTTGCTCGGTGCTGGCATCGTGCTTTTCTGCTCTCACAATGAGGGCTAAGATTCATTGCAGTCTCCCCCCAGCTTACACCAGCCTTCTGACACTTGGCCATGCCCATGAGCTGCACAGCATTGTGAGCAATCTCCTTCCTCCCTTCCTCCTCCCCGCGAGGGGACACAAGCAGAAGGGGACTCGTGTGTGTGTGTGAAGATCAACTCTTCCTTTGCTTTGCCCTGATCCCCTCCTACCCTACTGCTGCTAGCAGGGCTTTCCTTCAGGCCTTCCCTCCACCTCCACGGCTGCTGTCCCAGCCTGCCTGTTTGTGCAGATTGAATTACAAGTGGGATGGAGAGAGGAGGGGAAAATGATTTTGTCAGGACACCCTGATCAAGAAGATCTGCAGGTTCCTCCAATGTGCCTGAAGCACCCCTGTTACCTGAAGATGCTCACCCAGTGCACAGCTGCCCAGTCATTCCTGGGGAAAGCTTGGCTGGTGTGGCACAGGGCGCCTGCCAGGCAGATCCAGCACTAAATGAAAGGGAACGAGGTAAAATCCTCGAACATGCAGCATGCACAAACTAGGTGTTTTCTATTTAAGTGAATTCAAGTAATTGCTCTCTTGGCCTAACAGAAAAATCTATTTCCATGTGTTTTGAAAACTGCCGGAGATATTTCATTAGGAAGTTCACTTCCATGCATTTACCTTCTGTTAAACCATGGGGGTGGGCAACTCCGAATTATGCAAGCACAAGGTCAGTGCAATCATGCAGTGTTTAAGTGCTCCCATTTCAAGCTACAGGAAATATGGAACATCCCAGTACTATTTCTTACACCCTCAAGAGAAGTTTGCATGAAGTCAAAGTTGATATACTCTCCTTGTTGTAATTTCAGAGACAATTCCATTTTTCACGGAAGGAAAGTCCAGGCGATTTTGAGCATTACAGGAAGCGTAAATAGCAACTGAAATCTAAACTCAGGAATTACTGAAAATAAGATACAGGTGCTGTGCAACTATCACAAAGGTCCAATCTGAGGCTAGAAAGACAACTGCAAATAAAAGGCTTTATGCATAAGATTTCGAACAGCTAGAAAGTCAAGCCACAAAATCCATACACAAATGATACAATGATTTCATTCACTGCTGACATGACACATATACCTTAGAAACCTGTGCACTTGGTCACTGCATTTAGAAACTAAAACACTATCTCATGCAGTGGTTCAGTCAAATGAAGAAGTCACATAATATCTCTATTTTTAACTTTACAGGCCAGTAAACCAACCACTAATCAAACTCTTAGGTTAAGTAACCAGCAGGATTCGTAGCTGCATTGTTTGTTTCTGAGAGCTATTACTACTATGGCTTTTTAAAAGAATCAGAAAAAAGAGCCCTGAGAAATGACTGCACACGGCTTTCCTCGCTGCAAAGAGGTAAATGCGAACCCCTTGGAACACTCAAGGAATTCTGGGTCTCAATACCAGCCTCAGAACAACAGAGGCAAACTTCCAGTCACGCACAGAAAAGGACATAGCTGGATATTACCCCTATGGGATGCTAACAGTGGTTATGCTTAGGGCTAGTCTGCACTAGAAGCGTTACAGAGGCTAAAACCACCTCCACAAGAGGCACTAGCTATGTCGGCGAGAGAGCTGTCCACACCGGTGCTTAGGTCAGTGTAACATATGTGGTTTATTCACACCCCAGAGCAACGTAACTTTATACCAGCGTAAGTGACAGAGGGTACAAGCCCTCAGAAAGCCAATATTTTACCATAGTGCAGAATAATTTCCTCGCCCACCCCCCCCCACTACAGTAGTCACGTCAATAGTACAGCGATAATTCTTAGCGGTTACATAGCGCTGCTCACCTGTAGGTCTCAAAGCACTTGAAAATGGAGGGCATCATTCCCTTTGTTCTACCAATAGGAAACGGGGGCACAGAACAGTGGAACAACTTGCGCAAAGGCACATAGTGAGGCGGGGCACAGCTGGGAGTGGAAGCCGTGCATCAAAGCGCCTCGTCCAGTGCCTTATCCGACAGATCATCCTGCCTCCCGGGAACAGATCAGTTTGGGCGAGTGCTCCCACCTCAGGGAAGCAGATGCAGTGAGGTGAACGCGAGACTGTCTAGTGAAGGGAATGATGCGGCCAAGGCTATATAAAGAATAGCACCAAAAATGCACGAAGCAGCCCATTGGAGAGTTGATCTAAGCAAGTTCCTGGAAATCCTTCCTGGTGGGGTATATATTGAAATAACGCTGCACTCCACTACAGTCTGTTCTGCCTCTAGTATTCAAGGGTTTGTCTAGTGTTCACTGTGGGGATGGCACATTTTTATCCTACGTTTAAGGGTGTTTTTAGAGGAGTTACCAGTTCTGACTGCAGCTGTCAGGACACTCAGAAGAGAGGCAGATTGATAACAGGGATCCCAAAGGAGAACCATGGCTAGAGATGTTCACAGCCTGACTACAGACATGCACGGAGACATGCACCAATGCTGTACTCTGTCCGAAAAGGGCAGAGACTCCCACCTCGAAATGTTTTGGACAGTGTCGGTGCATGTTTTACAATCCTTGGGAGGGAGTTCAGTAGGTTAGGAGGAGCCTCCATTGGGGAGAAGTGCAATGGGGTATCAGATCCCGATTAGGATGAAATGCAATTGTCACACTGACCCTGTCACCCACTGGAGAAGGGATGGGAGACAGCTCAGCCATTATCGTGAGATGTCATTCCAGAACCCCATTGCTGCACCCGAGTACAGAACTATTATTTGGTGTATGTCAGCCAGAAATCATTTATCTAGTGTTTTTGTGGCATATAAAGCTGCAGATTTTTAACATCCAGTGGGCCATATCTATTGCCTTACTCACATGAGGATGTGGCCCAATGCGTGTTTTGTTAGTCAGTTCTTGGAAAGCAGCTACACTTCTTCCTGCACTGGGTCCCAATCCTGTGAGATGCAGAGTGCCTTCAAACCCTATTCAAATCAATGCACATTCATGGCACACAGCCCTTCTTAAGATCTGACTCTGATTAAAGCCTCTTTTGTCTTGCCATGAGACAAGTGAGCTGGAGCTGTTGGTGAGACACTGCTGTTATTTTCTAGCTACTTCTCTCTATTCTGGGTTTTACCAGAATGATTTACAGCATATCCTCTGGGAAGGAAAATATTCTCCATCCAAGCAGTTCCTTATAGCTGGCCTCGGTAAAAGAGATCATCACTTAAAGGTTTTTTGGAGATCGCTCCTATCCTGACAGCCTGGGGCCAAATACAGTTTCCAAAGGAGCACCCATTCCCCCAGTAAAACTAGAGAGAGAACTGTAAAGCCCATTATTTCCTCTACAGTTATACTCCTCTGGTTATTCATGCAATGGGTACAAACTGCGCGTAGCAATTCATTGTAGCCACCGATACCGATCTGCTGTCAACTACATTCAGTTGAACAGGGGAGAAAATGGAAGTCACTTACCGTATAGAATTGTAATGAGGGAAACGGGCATGACTAGGATCCCCACCAACATATCCGCCACCGCCAAGGACATTAGGAAGTAGTTTGTGGCATTCTGTAGCTTTTTCTCCAAGGAGACAGCCATAATTACAAGGATGTTCCCACCAATAGTCAGCAGAATGATAACCAAAATCAGGAGGGCTGGCCAGTTCTTCTCCCTCATGGACATACGAGAGACTTCTCCCCACTCAGAGGCATTGAAAGGGTCGGAGGTGGGCAAACTCTGATTCAGAGTCAAATTGTTGCTTAAGGACCAAGCCATCAGACCACCGTGCAAACTAAAATCTAGCGTGACAGACACCGTTGTTAAGCTGACTAATATCCCAGTACCACTTATAGTGCTCATTCTCTGGAGCTGATTTTCCTCTTTAATTGTTCCTCAACGTTAATTTCTTTTTCAAATGGAGGCTCCAAGGCAGCAGCCGAATTTCACAAAACCAGCGCCAGAAAATTGTTTGATGTTCCATAATGGACTAAACCTTACAGAAGTTAGAGTGGAGCTCTTCTGGTTTTCCTCTGAGATGATGTTAGATGACCACTGATTGGCAACCCAGAGGGACAGGAGATTTCATAATGTTCAACTCATTTTCATGTCCAGCACTCTGCAAAGAAAAGAAAAAGGCACCTTCTTTTTCACTGAAATCACAGTACATGCAAAATGCTCTACATCCCCATGCAAATAACATTCTCCTCCTCTCTCCTTCTGCTGGTTAGAATGTTGTCCAGACTGCAAGTAATTTATCTTATGGGGACAGACCATGCCTATAATTATGTAGGGGAAAAATCACATTAGTGTGTTCTGGCTGGTTAAAAGCTGATTATCGCTAATTAAATGTTTTGTGAAACCAGCAAAAGCAAGTTTGAAGAGCGAGACATGTTTCAGTTGATAGCCACTTCACAGATCTTCAATCTCATAGACAGTAGCAATTGTACGATGCTAGAAACTCCAACAAATGCTGATAGCATGGTGAAAGCACAATATAAACTATAATCTTCAATGGAAGTATTTGCACAGAGCTTGTATGCTCAGAGATGAAGCACAGGTGTCATTTAAAACACTAGGATCAAAACGATTAATCCAAAACGAGACTATACTTTCTGTTTAGTTTGACAAGTGCATGGTAAATCAAACCTGACATATATTCTTATCTGACACCATTGCTGCCAATCTTTCCAAATAAACAAACAATGAAAAAACAAAGGGGGAAAAAGACAAACCTCTGCTAAACTAGACCAGTATTTTTACACTTGTCTTCATCCTGCTGAGTGTCTTTGTGTGCAGGAGGCAAGCACACAATGAATTCAGTGGCCCAAATACTGTTCACCTTACAGATGCAAGCTGAGCCATAGCCCTGAGATGTCAGAGCTGCTCAGCTGCTTTGTCATGGATATTTGTTTTCAATTTAGAGTTTCTAAAAATCTGTTTTTTCAATTGACAGATTATTTTTTTATAAATCGTTTAAGGCCAGAAGGGGCCATTGGATCAGCTACTCTGATCTCCTGTATAACACAGGGCAGAGAAAAGAACAGGAGTACTTGTGGCACCTTAGAGACTAACAAATTTATTTGAGCATAAGCTTTCTTGGGCTAAAACCCACCTCATCGGATGCATGCAGTGGAAAATACAGTAGGAAGATATATACACAAAGAGAACATGAAAAATGGGAGTTGCCATACTGATTATCACTACAAAAGTTTTTTTTCTCCTGCTGATAATAGCCCACCTTAATTGATTACTCTTGTTATAGTTGTTATGGCAACACCCATGTTTTCATGTTCTCTGTGTATATATACCTTCCTACTGTATTTTCCACTGCATGCATCCGATGAAGTGGGTTGTAGCCCACGACAGCTTCTGCTCAAATAAATTTGCTAGTCTCTAAGGTGCCACAAGGACTCCTCGTTCTTTTTGCTGATACAAACTAACACGGCTGCTACTCTGAAACAGGACAGAGAGTTTCACCCAGGAATTCCTGCATTGATCCCAATAACTTTTTCTTAGGCCCCAGTTCAACAGGCACTTAAGCATGCTCCCTATGCTTAGCTGAATCGGGGCCTTAATGATTCAATTGTTTTGACCTCTGATCCTGCACCAGTGAAACCAATGGCAATTTTGCCACCCACTGTGTAGGAGCCAGGCCTCTAACGAAATGCAAAATTTCACAATCAGCAATGGGAAGAAACTATGAAAGAAGAGCACTAAGCAGCATCAAAAGGAAATATGCTGTTTTTAGCACATTTCTCAGCTTCTTGTCATAACCAACAACATGCAAGTGATATTACGTCATCATTTAAAAAATATGGACAGAAAAAAGACTCTCTACCATATTGTTTGTATGTGATCCATCACTTTACTATCCTAGGATCAAAAAGCTAAAGGTAATTTACAGGATTAAATTAAATGTAAAAAAGACATGCTCAGAGTCTTACAATAAAATGTTTAGCATTCACAATGGCTTGGGTTACTTACTAATGGGTTTCACATGGAAAAACATTTCTCAAATGAGCAGAGTGTATAACGAACCCAGGTTTGCTTCGGAACTAGAGCTAATTAATTCCAGAGATCTGCAGACCTCAGAGTTAGGGAGATGTCTGTGAAATTTGCACAGAAAATACTAGTGCATCTGCACATGCAACTAAAGTGATAAATCACCAGCAACCACTTATTTACTCAACTGTAATGCTCTTAAAAAAATCCCCAGTCACTTACCAGTAAATTGCAAAATAATTCCACAACATTCACATTAAAATGATAAATGAAAATAGAGCTGACTACAAACTGCTTTCCGTCTGCTGAGAGCACTAATGAATGACATGCCACTTGGACTGTCTTAAAGCAGGGCATGAAGTTTTGCTCCGTGACTCACCCCCATTAAAGTTAACAGGAATCTCCTGATCAGAAATTCAGGGTCCTTTCATCAGATACATATGCACAGCACTGAAACCAATGACAACTGTGCACATGGGACTGATGGCAAGACGGGACTCCTGAAGCAACAAGTGCTGATACATTATGTGCTACAAACTATTAACACGCCTAAATTAAACTTGCTCAACATGTTGAAAAAATAATTTTTTCCCCCAATTATTCTAGTAAATTAATAAAAAACAATAGCCACCCCACCCGCCCCGAAAGTAGCCTGGTGACTCCACCAAACTCTATGGGGTTCTTTGCAGTATTAATGAGATCTTCAGAATGTCACAGAAATCTACCAGCAGCACAAAACCCCAAGAACGTTGATAGGTCTCACTGAAACATTAGAACCCAGATGTCCAGAACAACAACAAGGTCAAAGAGCCTGGGCTTCACAGGAGGGAAACATTTTTTGTACTAGGAATTGTACCAGTCCCACTGATGATTTGGGGCTCGATCCTGCAAGGTACTGAGCACTCTGATCCCAGTCCTGGAAGTGCTAATGTAGGTACCTCATTTTAATCACTTCGGACCCAATCCAACTCCTAATGAAATAAATGTGTCTCTTTCCACTGACTTTAATGGGAACTGGATTGGCTGTGTAAGGATTTAGGACTAGTGTCTTACAGAACTAAGCCCTCTATACTGTCGCATGAATTTGATCAGAGGCCATGTAATACACAGCAGGATTATTCACTGTCGTGCCCTCAGTAACAACTCGACTTTCAAACAAGCACCTCCACAGTTTCCCCAATATCACCTCTGTTTGTTCTTTGAGCATTGTCTAGAACAGCGATACTCAGACCTCAGTGCTTGAGGAGCCAAATCAGCGATCAACAGCGCCCACAGGAGCCACGGGGGTGTGACTCATTCTTTCATTTACTCTCTCTCTCTATTATTCTCACAGCAAAATGACAGACCACGTGTTCCACAATCGGTTAATACCATAGTAAAAGCATCCTGACTGGTTAATAACTTAGATGGGTTAAGAATGAAGTCACACAGTGTTTTAATAGCAAGTGCTGCAAAGAGCCGCAGCCACTTGCAGCTCCCAAGCCTCAGTTTGACTGGTCTAAAAGAATGGGGCCCTAATCCCTGCCTGTGCTCCCTGAGGCTGCTGCAAGAGAAAGGAGGACACCTGTCAGTTCTAAACACGTAATTCTCATGCCTTCAATAACACACTCACGCTAGGAAAGGAAGCCGGAAATGCCCATAATTTCACTCTGATAATAAATGGGCCATGTTTATTGCTGCTACAGTGTGTCACATGATCCGATTAAAGTTCAATCAATCACTCCACTGAGAGAGCAAAGAAACACCCCTGAAAATGATTAGAAAGCAAAAACTGCAGCAGGTTAAACAGAGCCGTACAACCAACGTGAGATTATGAAGACATATGCAGATGTTCTCATGACATCCAGGGTACATGATATCAAGAAGGCTGTTACAAAATGAGGTTTCACTCTGGAAGGTATCCGAATAATATGCAAAAGGCAACATTTTAGAATGGAAGAAGCCAAACAACGTCATGCTGGAAATGAATAACGGGCGGAAATGATGTCAGAGGCTGAATTAAAATTTCCCAGGGAGGAAACATCTTAAAGAGAAGTTAAAAATGAGAAGCAAAGTACCAGAAACTCAGTATTATTTTTCCCAATTTCCAATCTTATAAAAGCTCCCATCACATTAACTATCTTGGTCCCTAACATTATCCCAGCCCAACGGCACAGGGATACCAGCTGTTCTTACATGCTACAACAGGAGTTATAAACTGAAGAAGATTTCATGAAAAGACGAAGATAAATCAATTTTTACAGACTGAATGACAAAATCTTCCAACAGGCCTTGAATACAAAGGAACTCAGGCAGACATCCTCCAGCAGGCAGCTCTACCATGGGTTTCCTGAAGCAAAAGGTCTCATCAGGGCAGCAGGCTGGGATGGCCACAAAGGGCAACTTGCTAGGTGGTATGTCCAAGCACACATCCAGAAGACAATTCTTCCATGACTAACATTACTGCACAGCAGGGAGGCTCTGTGGGCACACTCTGAGGCTACACTGGAGTAGACAACAAGAAAAAAAATCACTCACTCATTCTTCACTTTCAGTTTTCAAAATGAAGTCTCCGTTCTTCAGACGCTAATGTGCTGTGAAACCTTGAGCACACAGAGCCATGTTTGATTCCCCACCAAATACAATTTGCATTAAATAAAATGATTACAAACAAGAGAAAACCATTTATCAGAAAGACCCGAGGAAAGTAGACTTCCCTACTCGCCTTCTTGCTGCAAATGAGCTGATTGCACACACAAAGATAGAGCCTTAGTGAGCCACTTTGTATGCAAAGTGTGTTTTCCAAATCTGGTGGAAATATATTCTAATTTCCTATAAAGAAAAATAATTGAACACGCTTAAATCCAGCTCGTCTTCTCAGCTTTCTGCTTCTCTGTATGTGTCAGCAGTTAGAACTGTACACATAATTATAGCAATAAAACAATTTGGCTATGAAATTCAGGAACTGAATTAAGGTTGGATTTAGGACTGGAAGGGTAAACAATTAACCCCACTCCCCAGCTTCCAGTTTTGCTGAGAAATATGGAATTGTTTCTTTTAAACTTGGCCCATTAGCCTGGCTATTATTAACAGGGACAAGGGAGAAGAAGTCATTAGTACTGTAGCATAGAGGTTCTAACAAAACAGAAGGAAATGCACCGAACTATTATAACACCGAGGGACCTAAAATATGCTCCGTGTTTTTGGGGCGCAATTACAAAACCAGCATTAAAACCTGTGGGACATATTTGTGCAGACTCCAGAATAGCTGAGTGCACAGAACGGGGTGCAGAGGGCTTCTGAAAGTGCTCCTGAATGACAAGAGTGGGAGCCCACAAGTTTCCCTTTCAAACCAACAACGTTCTGCTCAGCAGGCCAAGCCACAAAAAATCTCCAGCACTTTCCCTTGGTCTCTTTACGCCGGAGCTGTCAGCTGGTGAGAAGATAGTAGCCTATCGGTACAAAGAACCAGGTGTTCTCTGGTTCTCAAGGGAGACAACCCTTAAGTTGTTGAGAGTCCCAGTCTCCACTGACAGCTGTTGCCTGTTGGCTATTGTCTCTCATGGTCCCCATAAATGAAGTGAAGAGGCACCAGGTTCTATAGAATTCCAAACACATAGGTCTCCTCAGCCCCAGAGTGCCCCACGTCTCAATATCCTTTCCCCCAAGCTCAAAAATCCTTAGCATCAGCTGGGTAAGCTGGGCAGAGCTAGCACACATGGGAACAAGAGGTTAATAGTTGCCTGTGACTCCTGCACAGCTGGGCACAAGGATGTGAGCCATTGGAAAGAAAAGATGCCAAAGAAAAAGGCAGCTCTGTTCTTAGCCCATAAAATGCTTCCAGGCTGCATTCATTTATTTTTGCTCCGCTCCTTGGCACTCCTTTTTGGGATTCCACACCTCCAGCCAACTGACCAGGAAAAAGGCCATTTTGTCTGTGCATGAACTTGTAGCAAAGACTATTAACCCTGCACAGCTTTGCACATGGGCTTGGTCCTGACCTTTCTAACACTGGTTTTATTTATGCCAGCATAACTCCACTGACTTTAGCTGTTCCGAGGCAGTGTGTTCTATACTGGGCAGAGATGAGACAATTGCTCACTCAGAAAAAAGGATACTCTGGAACCTTCTCACCTCAATATCTGATCCACTCTGCTCAATAACCAGTTCTTCTCACTTGCTTATCTAGATGTGACCTGAGGCAAATTTTGTCCCTCGCTTTATGGCACCAGGGCAGTTTTGGATCCAAGTGCTAATATCTGTGTTATAGTGAAGGAGTGGGTAATAAAAACAGTTTGGGCCTGTTCTTGTTGCCATTGAAATCAAAGGCAAAGCCCCAATCAGCTTAAATGGACAGCTGGACCATTCTTTTCTGTAATATCACTGTTCTAGTTCAGATTGCTATATGTCCTCTTGTAACAGAAATGTCTTAGAAAAGTGATCAGGATGGAAAGCCATTTAAAAATGTAATGTATTTTGACCTAGGCTATAGCTGACTGTAAGAATCTATAAAGAGACAAGGTGGGTGAGGTAATTTGCGCAGAATTCATGTCCCTCACTGATTTTTTCCCCCTCAGAAAATAGATTCTGCCAGGGAGGCAATGCAGTTACAACTTTCATCCACCAGGGACTGCTGTGGTATCAGAAAAGAGGCACAGCAGCTGGCTCTGGGCTGGAGCATCCAGCTGCTGAGAGGAAGGAGGAGAGGCTGCCTTATTCACAGCACCCTGCCAGGGGATATCAGGGGAACATACAGAATGGGGCACACAGGGCTGCTGGGGGGTCATATAGAGTGGGGCAAGGGCACAGAAGCTAGGGGGATGACAGCACTGAGCCAGGGGCTGCATGAGAGCGGGGTTGCAGGGACACGTGGGGACAGGGAAGATGTGCCTGACTGAATGACAGAGGTTAGGAGTCAGCCAGGGTCTGCATGGGGAGGCTCCCCAACTCCCTAACAATACCTCCCCCCCAAATACCCTGTTCCATACTTCTCCCAGCCACACCTAATGACTTTCCAGGTTCACTCCCAAGAAATTACTTCCCACTCCCTCAGCTCCTACATTACCACCGACTGCCCCAAGATTTTGCTTCTGCTTCTGAGGTATGTGGGAAATAGGGCTCTGCATTGTAGTTTAAATGATTTATTACTCAGAGTTCTGTATTAATGTACCTAGTAAAGAATCTATTTGTCAAAACACATTTCCTGAATCTTTTCTGTTGTCTGTGTTGTTACAGACATACTTGCTGAGAGGTATATTGAAATAAATTACCAAAATAATTGATATGGGCAGGATTATATTGTGCTATTTTGACAGATAAAATATGCAGAATTTTAAAATATTGTGTGCATAATTTTTAAATTTTTGGCACAGAATTCTTCCAGGAGTATTTATTGGACCAAGTTGTGCTGATGACAGAGACAAGCTTTTGAGCTTACACAGAGCTTTTCTGCAGGTCTAAGAACATATGTTAAGATAATACAGGAGACTTTCCACCTAAGTTCATTTTGCATAATACATAAACATTAACTATAGTGGGGCTGAAGGCTGAGCTTCATATGGAGAATCAGCCAACATCATTCAGCACCTAGAAATTACGTTAATTTTTTTTATATAAAACAAAAATTTAAAAATTGGTTTCTGGGTTGAAGCCATCACATTATTTTCCTGCTGTATCTTTTAGTAATCATGAGGTGAAAGGCCTCTGACTAATTCTTTCAGCTACAGTCTTCTAAGCACATCACTATTGCATAAAATAATTAATATTTTATTAATTAATTTTATATATAATTTAAAAATTATCTCCATAACTTTAAACTAAAACTTCACACCTATCATAGATTTTGCTGAGTTAACATCAAAGGGAAGATGCTAGATTTTGAGGCCTATTGCCAATTACAGATCATAAATTATCATTATTTCTTAAAATAATTGTTTAGACATCAACAGAGCAAATTCTGTTCTGTGCCATTCTTCTTTTTGGTGGAAGTGGGTGTGACAAACATTAGAATTCTTTAATCTTTTATGCCTCATCCCTTGTGTACTGAAGCTAGAGTAACATTTTTGTTTGTATTCTGTTGAGAATGCCTGAATTATTAAAGTGAGAGTTTGGAAGGCGGCACATCAGAGAGGTTCTGGGAGACAGAGTCAAGGGAAAGCTAAAGTTAAGTATGTGCCTCAGCCTGCAGTACTGGGGCTTTAGTAGGGATGGTGTGACTTTCAGGAAGGTCTGCCATTGATGCTGTGCCACAAAAAGAAAATAAAGTAACTCAAACTTTCTTGGGGTCAATATTATTTTTTCCTTAGATTCATAAATTCATAGACTCTAGGACTGGAAGGGACCTCGAGAGGTCATCGAGTCCAGTCCCCTGCCCTCATGGCAGGACCAAATACTGTCTAGACCATCCCTGATAGACATTTATCTAACCTACTCTTAAATATCTCCAGAGATGGAGATTCCACAACCTCCCTAGGCAATTTATTCCAGTGTTTAACTACCCTGACAGTTAGGAACTTTTTCCTAATGTCCAACCTAAATCTCCCTTGCTGCAGTTTAAGCCCATTGCTTCTTGTTCTATCATTAGAGGCTAAGGTGAACAAGTTTTCTCCCTCCTCCTGATGACACCCTTTTAGATACCTGAAAACTGCTATCATGTCCCCTCTCAGTCTTCTCTTTTCCAAACTAAAGAAACCCAATTCTTTCAGCCTTCCTTCATAGGTCATGTTCTCAAGACCTTTAATCATTCTTGTTGCTCTTCTCTGGACCCTCTCCAATTTCTCCACATCTTTCTTGAAATGCGGTGCCCAGAACTGGACACAATACTCCAGTTGAGGCCTAACCAGCGCAGAGTAGAGCGGAAGAATGACTTCTCGTGTCTTGTTTACAACACACCTGTTAATGCATCCCAGAATCACGTTTGCTTTTTTTGCAACAGTATCACACTGTTGACTCATATTTAGCTTGTGGTCCACTATGACCCCTAGATCTCTTTCTGCCATACTCCTTCCTAGACAGTCTCTTCCCATTCTGTATGTGTGAAACTGATTGTTCCTTCCTAAGTGGAGCACTTTGCATTTGTCTTTATTGAACTTCATCCGGTTTACCTCAGACCATTTCTCCAATTTGTCCAGATCATTTTGAATTTTGACCCTGTCCTCCAAAGCAGTTGCAATCCCTCCCAGTTTGGTATCGTCCGCAAACTTAATAAACGTACTTTCTATGCCAACATCTAAGTCGTTGATGAAGATATTGAACAGAGCCGGTCCCAAAACAGACCCCTGCGGAACCCCACTTGTTATACCTTTCCAGCAGGATTGGGAGCCATTAATAACTACTCTCTGAGTACGGTTATCCAGCCAGTTATGCACCCACCTTATAGTAGCCCCATCTAAATTGTATTTGCCTAGTTTATCGATAAGAATATCATGCGAGACCATATCAAATGCCTTACTAAAGTCTAGGTATACCACATCCACCGCTTCTCCCTTATCCACAAGGCTCGTTATCCTATCAAAGAAAGCGATCAGATTGGTTTGACATGATTTGTTCTTTACAAATCCATGCTGGCTATTCCCTATCACCTTACCACCTTCCAAGTGTTTGCAGATGATTTCTTTAATTACTTGCTCCATTATCTTCCCTGGCACAGAAGTTAAACTAACTGGTCTGTAGTTTCCTGGGTTGTTTTTATTTCCCTTTTTATAGATGGGCACTATATTTGCCCTTTTCCAGTCTTCTGGAATCTCTCCCGTCTCCCATGACTTTCCAAAGATAATAGCTAGAGGCTCAGATACCTCCTCTATTAACTCCTTGAGTATTCTAGGATGCATTTCATCAGGCCCTGGTGACTTGCAGGCATCTAACTTTTCTAAGTGATTTTTAACTTGCTCTTTTTTTATTTTATCTTCTAAACCTACCCCCTTCCCATAAGCATTCACTATGTTAGACATTCCTTCAGACTTCTCAGTGAAGACCGAAACAAAGAAGTCATTAAGCATCTCTGCCATTTCCAAGTTTCCTGTTACTGTTTCTCCCTCCTCACTGAGCAGTGGGCCTACCCTGTCCTTGGTCTTCCTCTTGCTTCTAATGTATTGATAAAAAGGTTTCTTGTTTCCCTTTATTCCCATAGCTAGTTTGAGCTCATTTTGTGCCTTTGCCTTTCTAATCTTGCCCCTGCATTCCTGTGTTATTTGCCTATATTCATCCTTTGTAATCTGACCTAGTTTCCATTTTTTATATGACTCCTTTTTATTTTGTAGGTCATGCAAGATCTCGTGGTTAAGCCAAGGTGGTCTTTTGCCACATTTTCTATCTTTCCTACCCATCGGAATAGCTTGCTTTTGGGCCCTTAATAGTGTCCCTTTGAAAAACTGCCAACTCTCCTCAGTTGTTTTTCCCCTCAGTCTTGATTCCCATGGGACCTTACCTATCATCTCTCTGAGCTTACCAAAATCTGCCTTCCTGAAATCCATTGTCTCTATTTTGCTGTACTCCCTTCTACCCTTCCTTAGAATTGCAAACTCTATGATTTCATGATCACTTTCACCCAAGCTTCCTTCTACTTTCAAATTCTCAACGAGTTCCTCCCTATTTGTTAAAATCAAGTCTAGAACAGTTCCCCCCCAGTAGCTTTTTCAACCTTCTGAAATAAAAAGTTGTCTGCAATGCAGTCCAGGAACTTATTGGATAGTCTGTGCCCCGCGGTGTTATTTTCCCAACATATATCTGGATAGTTGAAGTCCCCCATCACCACCAAATCTTGGGCTTTGGATGATTTTGTTAGTTGTTTAAAAAAAGCCTCATCCACCTCTTCCACCTGGTTAGGTGGCCTGTAGTAGACTCCTAGCACAACATCACCCTTGGTTTTTACCCCTTTTATCCTAACCCAGAGACTCTCAACACTTCCGTCTCCTATATGTTGATATATTTGTCTTTAACTCCATCTCCACCTTTATAGCTTAGCAAAGGTTTGCAGATCCTTATTTGCTCTGAAGGAAAACAGCTCTCTCATGATAAATTTTCAATATTTTTCTGTGAAATGGACTAGATCAAAGCACATTAAAGAACTGTTAATGCACATCAGCAGCATCCACACGGGCAGTTAATCCACACCAGGCTAGTGCAGAGTATATTCACACCCCAACTTCAGCAAACTAAACATTCGTATAAACAAATCCGAAAACTAACCAAGGACCCAAGATGTAACTTTATGCCTAAGTGTTCTCTTGAGGGTTTCCTGGGCCTAGAAGCTAGTGTTTGGTTTGGGTGTATCCTTTCATAGTAGATACTCGGTACATCCTCCAAAGTTGTTCGGTGCCACCAACGTAGTCAGGAAGATAGTAGCATTCTCACAGAAGGTACAGCAGACAATCAATGTAAAGAACACTTAGCAACATTTCAGGGACTCTTCACTGAAGAAAACTTTATCAAATGTTATTTTTTCTTCCTGGTGCAGCGACGTATTATTTAATGACATGCACAGTAAACAAAAAAAAACATTTTCGTTGCAAGAGAAAAACAGATTAATTTAAACCTAGGATCAGTTAATTATATTTCTTTGGGTCATAATTATGAATCACCATAATTCCTGCCCAAAACAAAGAGCGTTTATTTCTCTCTCCCTGTCTTGCCTAATACTGTGTCAATACGACACTAATTTATTTTCAATGATGGGGTGCCTTCAAAACAAAAACTCACAGAACACAGCTTCATTTATCCTCAGTAGGCTGGACTAGGGTCTTTCTCTCTCTCTCCTTTAGTTCCTCAGCCTGAGCAATATGGAACACCCCAAACACATACTCAGCACCTATCCCAATCAGATCCTTAAAGATCACACGTGGTAAATGTGCTACTCAGCTCAAATATATGATCAGTGCAGTGTCATGACTCAGGGTCTTATCTAACTTACTGCCACTTTATGTTTACTAAACTGAGCATTGTTATCCTCTTCTTTTTTGCACACATTATCTAGAAGAACAAATCTGCTAACAATTGAATTACATTTCTTTTCTATGGGATAGTCACCATGGCTTGACATTCACCCCTGTACAGAGAGCCAAGTCAAGGACATCATTCCGTTTGCCTTAAGTGCTGCAGAGGCTTTGTACTAGCCTTTTGTGTGGGGGGAGAATTTCACGCCAAAAGGGTATATTTGATATGATACACTAAATTGTGATGGTTTGCAAAAAAACACTTGGCTTGTGAGCTGTCTCTGGCCTGATTCAAGAAAGCATCCCTAGTGAGGACGGCATGTAACCATGTACTTCAGTCCCACTGAAGTCAACAGGACTTAAGCAAATGCTTAAAGTTAGTCAGCTTTCCTGATTCAAGGCCTCTGTGAGCCTTCTCCTCTCTTTGTGACTGCAGGGACCTCCGTCATGCTGCCATTGGAGTGACTCTCACTCAAGCACAGCCGGGTAAGACATTTTTGTTTCATGTTGACAGAACATGGTCTTTCCCTGAAGCCAAAACCCTTTCGTAGAGAGGTATCGGTTTCCATGAAACGTTAATCAGGAAGGCTTTTGGGTAAGGGGTAGGAGAATGAGAGACAGGTATAGCTGGGAAGTTAAGGTACTGCGATAGGTGAGACCAAGGCTCAAGTCCTCCTCCTCTACTTGATTCGGAAAAAGCTCTTCTCCGAATCAGGCTGAGCAAGGATTTGGCCACAGCTCTCCCACATCCCAGGCCAGCACCCTAAGCTATAGACACACACTGCTAGTTTTATGGAAGGGTTTTGTTTTTATTCCAATGTGGAACAAAAACACATTTGGCAACCTTGAAAGCTGGCACGAAATGGAATTGTCATCCTATGGTCAAGCTCCTACTTTCAAGTCCCTCCTTATCATTAGCAGACACAGTCATGGTTCATTTTTCAGATAATCACCTTAGGGAATCTTCTGTGTTAGTTTTTCATCCCAAAGCTTTACTCTCGGTGCTGCCATATTAAAAAGCACATTTCATTTTTTTCTGTTCAGCTCTGACTCTCTCACACTTTTCTGCCATTAGACAATCCGTCTTTTCTTCCTGTCTGTCTCCAAAAGCTGAATACTGCAGCTCCCCAGCTACTTTATCTTGGGCTAGAAACCAGGTCTTATGCTATCTGTTCCGGGAGACCACAAAAATGTTCAAGCCCTCAAAAACTATTAGTTTCTTGTGTCTCTTGTCCTCTGAGAGGCCAATATAAATGCCTGCCACCTGGAGTGAGGTTACATGAAACCCAGATTTGTAAAAAAGAACCTGAAAAATTTGATTGGCATAGCTCATATTTAGGATAAGCAGCTTGCTGGTGCTCTAATCTGTGCATATAAAATATAAAAGCATAAACCAGAATATACACATGCACACACATTTTAGGGAAGGATAGTGAGGATGCATTTATCATTTCATAAAACCACTTCCTTTGCTTTTGCATCAAGCAAGAGATCTGTTCAACATATTTCTGTTTGGGGTTTATTTTTATTTTTTTTGGTCTCCACTCCAATTTTCTGTGCTTTCACAAATTATCCCAATTTTGAAACATCACTCATTCACTATCTGAAGAAACAGGGAAACGGCATGTGACTAAAATAATCTTAAATGTTCAAAAATATAATCTAGGGAATTGGTTTTCGGTGTCCTCTCAACTGTGCCATAACTTTGTGCATAACATGGGCCATATGTTACCATGGCCCTGGATTCAGAGGTCTTAACTTCTAGAACTTGAATTCTGTTACTTTTCACTGCTGCAAGTCTCTAAGACTGTCAGCTAAATTTCTAAGAGATTGCAACCTGCCAGGAGACTTTAGATGGTTAAATTACTTCCAGTTCAAAAAAAAATTTCCGAATGAGAACATCAACCTTTAAGGATAGTCATGAGGACATATGTCATCTTCTCTGACGGCATAGTCAGTGGTAGTTAACTGAATCGATTTTACTGGGACAGTATTCTGGTGATTTCAGTTTGAATGCTACCCAAAAAGACTCGTTATCTGAACTTGTGAACATACATGTTCTTCCTCTACAACCACTTATTGTTTTGAAAAATAATTATTGCTAGATAAGGTGAGGCCCCAGATCCATCATAATCACTTGTAGGAAGCTGCACAGTGTCTCCTCAAAAATAAAGCTTAGAAATAGATCCCACCTAATAACGCTATCAAAATCTAACCTCAATTCATGTCATCCCAACTAGCCTTTGTTTGTGCCAAGGTTTCCATGCTAATTAAGAAAAAACATCCTACATTCAGGTCTTTATTTATTTAAGTTAAAGTCCACAAATTAGTTATTCTGTTTGGCATGAAGCCTTAAAATAACGATTTCCACACTGCTGGCTGTAAACAGATGTTCTTGTTGTGGTGTATGAACGCTGTTCAGTGCTGAAGACCTTTGTCATAAATAGATAGGTAAGGTAAGGGTTAAGTTTCTTTTACCTGGAAAGGGTAACCAAACACCTGACCAGAGGACCAATCAGAGAACTGGATTGTTTAAAGTCAGGGGCGGGAATTTGTATAGCTCGGGGTTCTTTTTGTGTTTCTCGCTGTGAGTAAACAAGGTTCCTCGCTAACTCCATCTTATTTCATTAATATTATACCATAAGTCTGTAGTACAAAGGAACCCCCAAGCAATTCGGACTATGAGGACTTGTGTTGTACAAATAATGGGATGGCTGTGTCTTTTTGTTTTCCTCGGCTGTGAGTTAACAAAGCTTTCTCACTAAGCTGCATGAACTTATACTCCAAGTTCCACAAACATCTGTGAGTACAGAAGGAAACCCAAAGCAATTCAGGCATAGGAGCTTGTGTTTGTATATTACATGTATGTGCGATTTGTTGGACTGGTTTATAATTGCGGCTCTCTTAAATCAATTGTTTCCTTCATATTCTGATAAAGGCAGAAAGCCTGATGAGTTCTTACATGCAATTGAAATTATATATTACATATTTTCTTTCCTTTTTCTTATAAGTTTTCTTTAAATAACCTTGTGAAAGTTTCTTTCTATGTAGGCAGAGGGAGGGAAAGCCGCAAATCGGTTCTCACTCCCTATTGTCCCCAGGGCGGGAAGGCTATAGGACAAAGGGAGGGGGGAAAAAAAAACAATTATTTCCCTTTGGGGGGGTAGAAGCTTTGGAAAAACCTTTAAATAGGGGTTTTTTTAAAATACCTAGCCTCAGGGAAGCTAGATTGCTTAAACTGGTTGTATCAAGGGTGAAGGCATAGCATTTCACCCGGCTAACCCAGGAAAAGGGGGGGGAAGCTGAGAGAGAAGAGAGAGAGATCCAGGGCTCTGGTCCTTTGGGGGTCCCCCAGGGAAAGTTGGGTGTGACTACGGGGGCATACTAGGAGCCAATAGTCCTAGTTGGTGGCAGCGAGAATATCCAAGCTGGTAGTGAGCTTGGGGAAGTTTCAGGTAAGCCCCCAGATTTTGGACGCAAAAGTCCAGGTTTGGGACAGGACCAGATTTTGGACGCTAAAGTCCAGGTTTGGGACAGGTGGCTATTACCACAACCTTTTGGCTACTCTTGCAGCCAGAAAGCTATTTCCCCCCTGCAAACTAACGGAGCTCTTTGTTGTTTTTCTTCTTGGAAAGATTAGGAACCTAGGTAGAAAGAATAATGGTGTCACATGTTCTCTCTGGCACTTCCTACACACGTGCACTTGATTGTAACAGTTTCTGTTCTCAATTAATGTTGTTTCAGATGCCCAGAATGTGTACAGCTGAGTCCTGTGTTGCACCTCTAGTGCTGTACATTCAGTCATGTACATTAATGCTGTCACAGCTGCACTTACGTTTCTCTACATTCTAATCGTTTTAATGCCAACTCTTGATGCACCTTTTATTTAGATAGGAGGAACTTGTTACTCATATCCCTTATTTCTCTCTGCTGTACCTTACATTTGAATGCACTGTCACATGGATTTCTCTAATTCAAGTCCTTGCAGAGGTGTTTCTTTTAAACTACAAAATGTTTGATGGTTGTTTTCAGCCTGCTGTGACTGCAGGGTGATAATAGGGTTTATGTTAATCCTCCCCAGTTTTAGGTATTGCTTGGACTTCTTTAAAGAAATCAGATAAGTAGGAAGAAGACAATAAAAAGGCAGACACAACAAAGAATTTGTCTAATGAACTGGAAAATTGCTCATAGTTTTTCCATAAATGTAATTAAACCTTAGTAATGAAGTAAATCTTCTATGACTAAAAGTTAGTGTTATTCACAAAAATGCATGCTTTCAGAGCAGGTGACATTAAACAGGAGAAGAGATATTATTGAAAGAAGAAAGGGGTTATTATATTTCCCTCTATTGTACTGCATGACAACAGCAGCTGTAAGAATCAGCAAACCATTAGAATCTGCAGCAACAACCGGCTAAAGACGACTACTGAAAGGCTAAAATTCCAGCCTCAGTGAAATGTGAGAGACACCTTTCTGTCAGATGTGACTCTCTTACGGGGAAGTTGTGGTCTAGGGACATGAATTTGGGGCTGTGAGCCAGGAACTGCTGATTGCTAATTACAGCTCTCCTAAGAGGCTGGCTCTGCATATGTGTGGAATTACGCTGCCCTGCGGTAACTGGTCTAATATTGTGGATACAGGACTGACCAACTTCAAGCAGCATTAACTTCTGCTCAGGGTCTGAAGGGTCAATAACAAACACTAGCCTTTGCCAGCTGGGGAGGAGCGTTGGAATGACCCTAAGGTGGGAGGGGATGATACCATAGAAGCAGCATTCCTCTGGTCCAGACTTAGACATTTACTCCTTGGCTCCACCGAGGCTCTTAAAATGCTCCTACAGACTTTCCATCAACATTTACACAGAGCTGATTCAGTTTTCATGGCTGCAGAGTTTCTAAAATCCCTTCCCCACATTTTTATGACAGTGTCTGATGGGAAGTTTTCCTAAGGGAGCACGCAGGATTATTGCTGGGAGCTTGTCACATTGCCCACTAATTATCTGCACCCTGGTTGCATAGCCCCATTGCTGCACTGGCCACACAGTCTCAGGAGTGAGGGCACATTTCACCTGCGCTACAGACTCTAGACTTTTAGGGATAAATACTTCACTAGGTTTTTTTCTAACTTCTGCCAAAAACAATGACCCACAAGCATCCTACTTGGCTATATTACCCACAGTCTGCCTCTTGAGTGTTTGCTATTCTGATGGGGAGGCAAGCGGCACATCTTCAGCTGTTGTTTATTACGGGCTCACCTCTCAGAAGCAAAAAGAGAGAGCTGATTTTTATGCAAATTACATGCAGCAGCTTTGGAAATCATTTAAGGGAGGAAATGGATCAATGTCGCTTTCCTTCTGGAGCCACTTTCTTCTCAGCATTGTTTTCAATGTGACCATGGCCAAATATATATATATATATATATATATATATATATATATATATGTGGAGTTGGTCTATCTAGCAGTGCCAAGTGACAGCAACATCAGGAAGAAGGAATATGAGAAGCTGGAGAAGTACCAGGGCCTGAAAGAGGAACTGGAGAGGATGTGGAAAGTGAAGGCCAAAGTGGTCCCAGTGGTGGTAGGAGCACTCGGGGCTGTGACTCCTAAGCTGGATGAGCGGCTCCAACAGATCCCAGGAACAACATCAGAGCTCTCTGTCCAGAAGAGTGCAGTGCTAGGAACAGCTAAGATACTGCGCAGAACCCTCAAACTCCCAGGCCTCTGGTAGAGGACCCGAGGTTGAGGAAGACACATACCACCCATAGGGGTGAGAGGGGAATTTTTTATATATATATATATATATATATATATATATTTATATATATATATTGGGGAAACAACAATTAATTACATTTTCTCATAATACTATATATTATATTTTCTGAGCTGCAAAGTAATCAGCTCGCCTTGTTACTTGCAGGTGGGAGGAAGGGAACAGCTCTGCAGATTTCATGGCCTTCGTTGTTAATATAAAATAATTGAGATGAGATTATCATTGGGATATTAATATTTCTTCTCTCTTCTGGGACAATGGCCATGGAAAATAGAACTAGAGCTAGACTCTGCCCTCACTGGCACCATCCAACCCCAATGCCTTCAGCTTCAGCATTCCCTGGCTCTTCTCCCATCTAATGCTCTCTTGGTACTTCTTTGGGCCTTACAGATAGTTAGTAAAGGAGGCAAGAGTATGGCCCTTTGGATGTTAGCTGAAGCAGCGATCTGAGGAATAGTAAGCCAGAGAATTGCTTGGTGATATTAAAAACTGAGAACTGTAATAATATGGCATGAGAGTCTTTAAAAAAGTCAAGGCAGTTTATTCTGGGAGATTCATATCCCTTCAGGTCCAGATGGATCAGTGTCACTGCAAATGCAGAAAGCCACGGCTGCTTTGATTTAAACTACATAGCACTTGGTTACCACAATACTAAAGGAAGTCCAAAGAGACAGATGGAAAAGGAACCCTTAACTCCTCGTCTAATCATGAAGGCCAAAAGGGCAACGTTAGACAGGAACATTACAGATCTAGTCTGTGCACCCTTCACACTCTTGATTTTAATAAATTGAGAAGAAAGAGCAGGCTCTGTTTTAAGAACTGGGTATTTTCAACATTCTGTTTCTTTCATGTAGGCATGCTAGATCGTGTTTCATCTTTTCATTCAAAGCATTCCCCACATTTGTCCTTAAACTGTGTTTTTAACATGACATTAAAGTACATTGCTTCAAGCACGTTAATTCCTTCAACTTCCAAATTCCATTCTCTGAAAGCATAGTCTGATGATTAACCCAAAGTCCGACACAATATACTTCTTCTTATCAAGAGAACATCAATGCCAGACGAAATCTGTTCAGATACCTAACACTACTAACATTAAGCAAACAATAGTTAAGAAGATGAAATTAGACTGAATATTGGTTTTATCAGCAGGAATGTGCATGCTGGAGCATCCTGGCTCAATGGAAGGGCCAGGACTCAACTTTCTTTGATCCAAAGGCAATCACAGTCTAGGATGAGGAAACAAAGAAGAAAACCAGCAAGATGTGGTACAAATACGCCATAGCAGGACCTGGGAAGAGCTCAGGAAAGAGGAACAGAGCAATACACACTGAAATACATGCAGCGAGGTGAATACATGCTGTGTGTGTGTAAGTCTCATTGTTGCCTTTGTCTCCCGAAAACATGTTATGCCCTAAGGGCTTGATCTTGCCCTCAGGCATGGGGGCAAGTCACATGTATAAAATCTGCTGCTGCACAGCTAGTGTGATGGTTTTGTAGCATCTGGTGGGGGTAGCTGGGTCTGGAACACAGAGCAGCAATGGCGAACTTGTCACCCTATTCCCATGTGTGGCCTAAGCCCCCCAGGCTGTCCCTGTAACCCCGTCCCTTCCCATCCCCATGTTTCTAATTCTGCCCTCTCTTCTCTTACATGCCCCAGTTTCTTCCCTTCACACTCTCAGCTTTTCCTCCCTCCTACTCTCTGCCCCGAGGAATACCTAGTCCTATTGCAGCTCCCTCTACCATTGCCTCTGCTCCCCACCACTGCCCTAGTCCCCTCCTCCTCTCTGTCTGTCTCACTTCTTCCTCTTCTCTTCCCACAGCAGTGTAATGGGAGGAGGCACACAGGTGGTGTAGAACGCTACACAGTGCTCATCATATATTGGTTTCTGCTCATTAACAGTTCCATGAACGTGTGTACCTCATATTACAGCTTAAAGATGCCACTGCACCCCTCCTCTCTTTAGCGCTCCCCCCAAACCTGCAAGAGTTCTTCATCCCCACACCCAGATTTCACCACCCTGTTCAACGGCTCTCCCTGAAATACAGGCTTCCTGGAGAAGTCCGAGATCTTCCTTTTATCTTTTTCCTCCTAAAGTTCACTTCCTTGTTTTCGGTCTCTTTCCATCTTCGACCGACTCCTTCTGTGTCTCACTGCCCATTTCCATCTGGATATATTTTCAATACTCAATTACACAGTATGTCACCAATGTTCTTTCCATTTTCACTATTACTAGAGCCCGTTGAATGCTTTCATGGTATTCCCCCCTCCCCCAACAAAAGTGGCTTTTTGACCAAACCAAATCAATTTGGTAAAGATTTTCAGTAAACATACAAATCATTTTTGTCATATGATGGTTTTCCTCCTTTTGGTGTTCTTTCCTTTCCCTTCCTTTTCCAGTGGAAGAAAAGGGGGGAGTAGGAAATTGAACTGAGACTGAAGAACCTCCATTTTTCATTTAGCTTTGGTTCATTAAAAAAAAACGTAAATGAAAACCAGCATGAAAAAAATCACACTCCAGTGATACAAATATTTTGGTTTTTGCTTTCAATTTTTTTTCTTGGAAATTACCAAGTTTCAACCAGCTCTAGTATTATCTAAGTTCTCCAACTATGGATTTTCTTAATACAATAAATTATCTTACAAAATCATTAGCCATCAGAGTTCCTGAGCTTTTTACCTATTTTTCCCTGTCGTTATCTAATTTCAGTTCAGGTTGCTACCACTTCCTGTTCGATGTAATTTGCTTATAATTGTCATTATGCTCAAGCAGGAGACCTGGCTATTTGCACTTGTGGTAATTGTGCATCTGTATCTCATCCACCCTTTTGAACGAGTGTAATCCTCAGCAGCAAGTGTTTTTCCATCTGTTCCATTTTCTAACAAAGCATTGTGCATTTTGACAGCACTGTTTTTTAATTCTATCATCCCTCATGAGAGAAGATGCTTTAATTTGGAATGCCTCCTGTCTCCGGCTGCTGCTCACAAACAACCCAGACAGAAATTTTCATCTAATTTCCACCAGTGTAAACCAAGAATGGCTTCCTTAAAGCTAATGAGTCTGATTCGCCTCATGCCAGTGTAAATACATCGATTTCAGTGTAGTGATTCCTGATTCATAATGGAAAATCAGGTCTGTCGTGAATGAGATTAGAAGCAGGCTCTTCACTTACAGTGATCATTTAATCTTAAAACTATTTGACAATTTTCACACATAGCATCTGGGAAAGAAGATGCTATGACATAACAGACACGTAGGCACATCTGGGCACATCTGGGCAGGGATGTAACAATGCTATATTATGTAAAATGATAATTGTGATGAGTGGAACCACACAACACACCACACACACACACACACACACACACACACACGTAGTATTTGCTGTAATAATTTCCATGGAAGCGAGCTGCAATGACAAACAATTGCATATGACATCGGTAGATGAGTCAGGCAAAAGGAAGAGAAGGAAGCTAAATATAATGGAAAATGTTTCTGTTTTCATATCTATAGCTTCCTAGTAGGCAACAAGAAGAAACTCAGTATAAAAATTCAGTGACAGAAACATATCCCAGTATGGTCATCTGAAATTATGCCAGCAGGCAAAACCACGTGATGTTTTGGGGGGTGGGAGGGGTATGACACTTGCTTTGTGCTCAGGCTGTATAATACACATGAAAAATGACTTCCGTTTGAAAGAGTAGAGAGAAACCTGTTCTCATGGTCTGAACACAGGACTCAGGGTGTCACATAATCCCGAGTTCTAATCCCAGTTCCATCATTGACTCTTCTACGGCCTTGGGCAAATCACTTAGTTTGCCTCTTGTTCCCAACCGGCAGAATAGGAAAAATAATTCAACTAAATTTACTTCCCCTACATGGATGCTGTGAAGAGTAATTAAAGGAACATCATGAATTTGGGAATCTGGTTAATTACAAAAGTGAGCTTCAAGTAATTTCTTGCCCTGTACTTGCCCCTGACTTCCTCTGCCAGTTTTGGTGGGTTTACAATCACATTTTCCAATTTGTTTAAAAAGAAAACATCTCCCTTTTTCCTGTGTAAAAGACCAAAACAAACAGCAGAGGGCCCTTCGAGATTCACAGATTACAAGGCCAAAAATGACTATTGTGATCATCTAGTCTGACTGCCTGTATAACGGAGGCCAGAGACCTACCCCAAAACTGTTCCTAGCACAAAGCTCTTAGAATAACTGCCAATCTCGATTTAAACATTGTCAGTGATGGAGAATCCCCCACAACCTTTAATAAGTTGTTCAAATGATTTATTACTCTTATTGTTAACACTTTATGCCTTATGTCCAGTCTAAATTTGTCTAGCTTCACCTTACAGCCATTGGATCATGTTATGCCTTTCTCTTCTAGCCTGAAGAGACCATTATAAAATATTTATTCCCCATGTAGATACCAACACACTGTAATCAAGTCACCCCTTAACCTTCTCTTTGTTAAGTTAAATACATTGAGATCCTTGTGTCTATCACTATAAGGCAGGTTTTTCTAATTCTTTAATCATTCTCGTGGCTCTTCTTTAAACCCACTCCAATTTATCAACATCCAGAACTAGACACAGGATTCCAGCAGCGGTTGCACCACTGCCAAATACAGAGGTAAAATAACCTCCCTACTCCTATATGAGAGTCCCTTGTTTATGCATCCAAGGATCGCATTAATCCTTTAGACCACAGCGTTGCACTGGGAGCTCGTGTTCATGGTCATTTATCCACCACAACCCACAAACCTTTTTCAGTGTCGTTGTTGCCAAGAGTAGAGTTCCTCCATTGTCTAAGTGTGGCCTTCATTCGTTGTTCCTAGATGTATACACTTATATTTAGCTGTATTAAATTAATATTGATTGCTTGAGTTCAACTGACCAAGTGATCCAAATTGCTCTGTACCAGTGACATGCCCCCTTCATGATGTACCACTCCCCTAATTTTTGTGTCAGTGATGATTTTATGTTTTCTTTCAGGTCATTGATAAGAACATTAAATAGTGTAGGCCCAAGAACTGATCTCTGAGGAACACCACTAGAAATACACCATTCAATGATGATTCCTTGTTTATAATTACATTTTGAGATCTATCAGTTAGCCAGCTTTTAATCCATTGGACCCTGACTGACTGACTGGGCTAGCAAATGCACAAAGCAAACAAACTGAATAACGAGAGATGGAAGTGTGATACGTAAGGTGACAGTGCCCACTAAATGTGCAAAAGGGGTTCTTTAAGATGAAAAACACTACACAAGTGTTAAGTATTATTAGCAACAATACATATTAAATGTGGAAGAGACGTGTTCCTTAACACAGCTGAGTAACTTGAGACAGACAGGTTTGGAGAAAAATCTGAGCAAACTGCACCTTCTCCCAAAATGCAATCAGAGCCTGAATCTTTGGAGACCTCTGTTAAGGCTGCTTAGCTCCATTCTGGTAGTACAAACAGGCTTCTAGTCAGCCTACGTGATCAGCTGCAGAATCCCCTTGCACAGGAGAATCCTCCCGCAGCACAGAACTGTTGTATCACGCTGCATGCAGACTTATTCAGCTCTGTAGCTAGAACAAGTCACATGCCTGCAGAGTCCAGGTTTTGTGCCATTTCCAGGGGCCAGCTGTGAGGAGCTGGGTAATTGGCATGCCAGGTCCACTTTTCCCCAACACTGCTCCTCTTTTCTATCCTGCAACCTCTGAGACATGGAACGCTAGTGGTGTCTGGTTCACGTACCCCTCACCTGGAACCAGAGAGCATCCCCAAAACCTTACAGCTCCAGGGATGAGCTTCGTTCACGGCTTGTCTTCACAGCAGAGTTAACTCATGCTCTCATGCAAGGTGTTGCCCCTAACCTGGCTGTGATCCACATACAGAACTCCCTTATCTGAGCATGATGGTGCTTTACACCCGTTCTAGCTGGCCTGTCCTGGTATACAGCCTAAAGCCCAAGAGCGGTTTATATTTGGGCTGATAACCTGCTCACCTTGCAGAGTAGACACAAGCTAAACCACTCGGGTACAGATAATCCTCCAATGCCTCCTCGGATTCCCCCACCCCAGGGGACCAGAAGGACAGTCAAGTTCTCCCACAGTTCTCTGGGAAAGAACTCAATTGACTGCAGCACAAAGAATGACGAGATGTGCTTCCAGAAGTCTCAGCCGCACACAAAAGTGAGTGCAGCACCAATGGAGACACAGCAACTCACTCACACTCAAGCTAGGCTAATACAGGCGCTGACCAGGTAACTCTGCCATGAACACATACCTTCAGAAAGCACTCTATGCTTTCCCACTCCCGTTCCCAAGAATGCAGGACAGGCCACTATGTGGCTGCAAACACTTTGCTTAAACAATACAAAGACTAAGGCAATAATAGCTGAAACCCAGGAAATAAAAAAAAGAATGAATATTAACTTCATTTTATTATAAAAACATGAATCATTGATATGTTGCCAGCTTTAACTATGAATTTCTTGGTTTCTCCTTCACTTCTTGCTCTCTGGCCACAGCATCTACCATCTGAACTAATCCCCAATATAATCTCTTTTAATTCAATTTTTTTACTTTTCACAGAACTCTAGGGATCAGTTTCACAGTTCAAAATTATTTGGCATTGGTTTGCTTAGCAAACATGAAAGTGATTTGTGCTAATTTTCTTCTCTTTATGAATATATGCAGAAATAAAGATCACATCTAATTTGGATTCTATCCCAGATAAGACTTGAATACAAAATGGCTGAAATAGAATGTGAATGCCAACCTCATGGCATTTCCAGTATAAACGTTCTGAAAATACAGTGAGGAAGGGAAGGCAGCCTTGCAGTGTTTGGTGCTGCGAAACAGTAAAGCAACGACTGCTCAGTGGCATTTTATGGCAAAGGCTAGAAAATAGGATAAAGGCATAGTATAGAGGAAGAGGCTGAGGCTGAAAGAAGAAAATAAAGGGAAATCAAGGCTGAGGAGACTAATGCAGAGTAAAACAACCTGTGTCCCAACTGACAGTTTGAACAGACAAACTAGCGTTTAGAATGTATTCCATTTGAAATAATCCCAAAGCCACTAATTTGCCATTTTCTTTTTTAAAAGAACTTATTCCTAGAATAGAAAGTTAGAAATTAGATAAAAATTGACAGGAGCATTAGACAACCCTTTTCAAGAGGATGAACAATTACTGTATTTTGGGTAGTTGAAATAATACTGCAAATCAAAGACAAGCTCTAGTTTGTACGAACGATTGATGCAACAGGATCAATATCTTCTTCCATTAATGATGTCAGGCAGAGTGTCAAGAGACAGGTGGTCAAATGCACTTTTAATAAACTCAAATAAAGAACAATAATGAAACTATCAAAACAGCTTCGATACAAATTAGGCAGCATCTGCACTTTAACTGCTGAAACAATGGCAACGGAACCTTAATCGAGTCAATTTTCTCCTGAAAATGATTACTAAATTGCTGACATTTTGTCAGCCAGGTGATATCAATGTGAAAAGCTCAAAGTTATGGAGGTAACACACTATCTATTGTCTAGGGAAAAACAGCTTTTTATCTTTTGCTGTGTAAAGTACATTTGGGGGGTGGGAAAAGCCATTCTAACAGCAGTCAGGCAAAACTCATGCAGCTTCCAAGGAGGAAAATGAGTCCAGCTGTTTCCAGTGTATGGGTTCATTAGTCCTATGGCTTTTGACTCTCATTGGTTTAGTAGTGCTGTGAACTAAATCCATTTGGGTGAACTTCTGGGCTTATTGAAGCCAATGGGAATTTTGTCTCTGACTTCAGAAGAGCCAGAATTTCACCCTTTATGGTTAGTGTGACAGAGAGATAAGCATGTGTTTGAATGTAATGGACATGCAGGATTCTCCATTTCTTGAACTCTTTAAAGTAACATTTGGTGTTTCCCTAAAAGATGTTCTAGGCTTGATGCAGAAATTACTGGGTGAGCTTTTATGCCCTGTTATTCAGGAGATCAGCCTAGCTGATCTTAAAACCTATGAATCAAATCAAAAGAAAAGCCAAGGAATAGAACCCAACAGTCCTGACTTCCTGTCTCACTCTCCACTCTCTGCCTACTTTAGCTAAAGTGAAGGCTCCTACTATTAGAAATACTGCTATCAAAATCTCCACCCACAGTCCAATATTTCACAATGCCTAACTCCTCTTGACTTCCATGGATTGTATCCTACAGTTTAATTTTCCAAAATGCTAAACAACTAATATAAATTAAATAATCACAGTCATTGCTAAGATCTGGCAGCAGCAGGCCACATGAGTAGCAACTTAAGCACCTTTACACCAGGTTGTGTAACTTTCACAAATCCACAATTCAATACATAGTAGATATTTTAGACATGAAATATCATATTATTTACATTAATTAGAAGGCATAATAGACTTCCATGTGGGACTGGGCCAAAAAATTCTCATCTTATTTTTAAATTAAACTGGCATTGTCTTCTCTCTCATACACATTCTGTGCTAGAGGGAAATTTACATATAAACATCAACCTAGTAACAAACACATAGAGCCTGAGTAACTGAGTTCTATCCAGCTGAAGAAAGTGTCTATCCACTCCAGGCTGTTTATGAGACAGGCACAGAGCATGGAGTGCTCATAAATGCAGAGCTTCTCCTCAGATATTCTGCTCACAGCCCCCACCAGTCTGCTCAGCCCCAATATCGGGATTAATTAGTGCATGTGATTATCACTCGTAGACCATAAATTAGCCTGCTGCATCAGAATTCTCTAAAGTAAAACTGGGTAGACTAATAATTTGGATGGCCCAGCCTGTGATCAGTATGTGGAGATGGGGAAGACAAACACATGGAACTATCCAGAACTCAGATATCCACAAAATCCTGAACCTGGGTTGGGTGGTGCTGAAGTCCAGTGGCACAAGCCCCATGTCCAATCACAACATACCATTTCCTTACACAAAACTGCTTTTCATGTTAGGCCTCAAATTCAGCAAAAATCTCACACTGCTGAATCAACTAAAGTTAGATCAGTGATAAAGATACAGCTGACTATGCAAGTCAAACTTAGATCTTTGTGAGGACATTGACTAACTTGAGATGTTGTAAAGATGCCTGGTGTTCAGAAGCATTAAGCACCCATCTTCTGAAAATCAAGACCGTAAAAAGTACCTCAAAGGTGAACGGCCAAAAATTGAGACACCTGAAATTGCGAGTCATTTCTGAAAAACTTGGCCTCTACTTTTAGCAGCTAGATTCTGCCATCCCGCTATTGTTTCAAATCTCAGCGTCCTCTGCAGTGACCTGGTGTTCGAATAAAAAGACAAAGAACCAAAAGTTGATTTAGGAAGACGCAATTCAATGTGATGGATGGACCTTAAAAGACTTGTAGATGTGGGTTGGTTCTGATGCTTATCTAATGTTTACTCAAACTTCCTCGGTTTACAAATTTCACCCAAAGTGAATTTCTTCCAAGATTTTCAGTGCTTCCTGGTGCTAGCTGGATCAAAAGTACCTGGAACCCTCTCTCCTAAGGTATATTGCACAACATGAGACTACGTTTTCAGAAGCAGAAGCCAGAGTGATGCCCACAGATTTCTACACATAAATGCCACCTGAGACTGTGCAACCCACTTGTCAGCGTGTCTTACACATCCCACTCTGTGCCCAATCCGGATGAGAGTCTATTGCAGATTTTAGCTAGCAATCATGGCTCTTTATCTAAAGGGGAACACACTTGTGCTATTAGCTCTAGATGTCTCTGGTTCAAATACCCAGATGGCCAAAATGGCTCCCACATTCTAAGAGCACAGATAGGTCATGGGAAGGGAACATGCAAGCAGGGGGAGTCCTCGCCCAGGTAACCCACAGTCTAAGAGCAGTCAGACAGGTCATGAGAAGGGAACAACAAAAGGAATTTTCTATATGAACCAACAAAACGCACTGTGGGCACTCTTAAGAGTTCCGTGTTAACAAGCTCATCTCGTTATCAGGAAGGGCATGAAAACAAGTGAAGAAAATATGGACACAGTTTAAAGTCCCAGGAAAACTACCCACCCAATGACATTGGCAAGTCTTTATTCTTGTCCGGCAATCAGTACCTCTTCTTTTAAATGCCTATTCTCCTCACAGAGAGAAACTGCAGATGTCATCAGACCCTAGCAGAGATGCCAGGCATAACAGTTTTTGACAAGACATGATAGAGTGCTCATGTCAGCTCTCCAGCTTGTGTAAACCAACGATAAACAAAAACTGCTTTCCTGAAAGGACCAACTGCACTAGAAGAAAATTCTTCTCTTTATTACATTTCCTGAGGTGGTATTTAAGGAACATTTCCCAAGATCTGCCCCATGCAGCCACTGGACTTTGTTTCTATTTCAGACCTGGTGATAGCTTTACAGCAGAACATGGTCACTGACAACGGCTTTCAGAAAAATTAGCTGAATCAATATCGTAGTATGTATTTAGTCCATATACTTCCCTTTGGATTTTGTTTTCTTCCATAAGGTAACACTCTGCATTAACTCACCAGTAAAAACTCATGGCCTGTGGCAGTAAGAAGAAATGAAGTGTAAACCTCAGGAGCTGTAATCCCTCTAAGCTACTGCCTGGGTCTGTTTTTGTTCCTTCCTCATGAGATCTTTTGAGTGCTATTCATTTTAGAAGTTTTAAAAGAAAGTGTTAATGTTTTTATTGGAAGCTTTTAAAACCTTTAGTGAATGTTACAGTTTTTGGAAAGGTTCCAAGATTTCCCATAGGGATGTTTTACAATCAGTCTAAAAGTCTACCTTATGTCTCTTCTCTCCTCACTCTCTATTGCACACAAAGAATTTGTAATCAACCACTCTGCAGAATGTCTTGTTTTCCAAAGGGGATTGTTCCAGATTATTTATCAAGTTATAGAGACTGTACAGAACCTGGATAGGATTAACACAGGAACATTATTGTTCTATGTAAATTATTTGCAAATATATTTTTCAAACCCCATATTGTAGCCATGGTAACAGAGCTGTGAAAACCTTTTTCCTCAAAATGGAAAACCTTGAAAAAATGCATGATTTTGAGTTAAAAATGCAGTTTCCTCTGAAATTTTTTCTATCAGCAAATATTTTGCAAAAGTTTTTCGTGCTTTTTTCCTTTCACTATTGGTTGCCAGGGGAAATGCCAGGGTGAGTTTTGTGGTTCAATTTCAATTTTCATTCTGAGTGGCTGAGTTAAGTCTCACAGTCAAAGTCACAGAGTATTTCTGCAGGTTCCCCGATTGGCTGAGGCCACCTGATTGAGCACAGGTGGGCCAGCAGAGTCTATTTTGACTTGTTGGGCGAGGCGTCTGTGGGATAAAGGAAAGAGATGTGCTCTCAAAAGATGCCATGGCTGGGAAAGGGTTTAGCTCTGCACCCCAGAGTCACTAGCAGACCTATAACTTTGCCTACCTAAGAAAGTACAACTAAGGTGTCTGTGAGAGGCCCTGTGGAAGACAAGGAGATTGGATGGCTACAGGACCAGACTGGGCCTCACAGACTTAGTTTAAATAAGCAGCCATATTTTGGGATGTTTCTCCAAACCGAACATCAGCCCTTTTGTGATTTGCCCACAAACTAGTTTCATAAGATTTCCTAGTCTTCAGGGCCCTTTACACTTCAGGGCCTTTACAGGTAGCACTGCAATTGGGAGGCTGCTTGCTGTGGTTTTCTTCCCCATTATGTAGCTTTGCTATTATGAGGCACTCGTTTACCATGTCCTTTTGTATGTGGCTTTGCAATGCGCAGGCTGGTTTAGTGTGTGGGCTTGGATGCATTTGGCATTTCTTTCCATTTGTTGCCCTTGTACTCTTAGATATGCAACAAGAATCACTCAGAGGAAAAGGAAAGACTCGTTCAGATTGTGAATGACAGCTGACAAAAGGAAATGTGAACGATGTAAAATACCCATCCGCACAGTTCTTTAAACCAAGGTTGAAATCACCTTGCCATGTCTCATTCTCTAGTTCCTATGTAGCTCAGTTAGAGTTGGCTTGGGCTCAGGATCACCACTAACCTCCTTTCACATTTCATAAATTCATAGATTTTGAGGTCAGAAGGAGCCAGTAGGATCATCTAGTCAGAATTCCTGCATCACATGGGCCACAGAATTTCATTAAGTGAATCCTGGAAGCTAGAACTTCTGGTTGAGGTAGACAACATCTTTTAGAAAAAGACAAAGATTTCAAGTGACACAAAATCCACCAGGGCTCTTGGAAGGTTGTTCCAATGATTAACTACCCTGACTGCTAAAAAGGTGTGCTCTATTTCTAGTCTGACTGTCCAGCCATTGGAGCTTGTTATGACTTTGTCAGCTACACTGAACAACCCAGAAATCTTCAGATCTCATCAGAAATCCTTCCCCATATAGGTACTTATAAACTGTGATCAAGTTACCTCTTAACCTTCTCATGGATAAACTAAACAGATTGAACTTCATTAAACTCTCACTATAAAGCAGGTTTTCCAGACCTTGAATCATTCCTGTAGCTCTTTTCTGAGCTGTTTCCAATTTGTCAACATCCTTTTTAAAGTGTTAAGAGCAGAACTGACCACAATATTCCAATCATGGTCTCACCAATGCCTCATATAGTAGTAATACCATATCCCCACTCCTGGGTAAGATTCTGGTACGCACAACAATCAAGTTATAGCCCAGCCAGGGCTTTGTCAAGCCGGGCCTTAAACACCTCTAAGGAAGGAGATTCCACCCCCTCCCTAGGGAACCCATTCCAGTGCCTCACCACTCTCTGAGTGAAAAAGTTTTTCCTAATATCCAACCTAAACCTCCCCCACTGCAACTTGAGACCATTGCTCCTTGTTCTGTCATCTGGTACCACTGAGAACAGTCTAGATCCATCCTCTTTGGAACCCCCTTTCAGTAGTTGAAGGCTGCTATCAAATCCCCCCTCACTCTTCTGCAGACTAAATAAGCTCAGTTCCCTCAGCATCTCCTTGTAAGTCATGTGTCCTAGCCCCCCTAATCATTTTCATTGTCCTCTGATGCTCTCTCTCCAGTTTGTCCGCATCCTTTCTGAAGTTGGGAGCCCAAATCTGGATGCAATACTCCAGATGTGGCCTTATCAGTGCCAAATAGAGGGGAATCATCACTTCCTTCGATCTGCTGGCAATGTTCCTACTAATGCAGCCCAATATACCGTTAGCCTCCTTGGCACAAGGGCACATTGTTGACTCAAATCCAGCTTATCATCCAATATAATCCCCAGGTCCTTTTCTGCTGAACTAGTCCCCAGCCTGAAGCAGTGCATGGGAGTCTTTCATCCTAAGTGCAGGACTCTGTACTTGTCCTTGTTGAACCTCATCAGATTTCTTTTGGCCCAATCCTCCAATTTCTCTAGATCACTCTGGACTGTATTCCTACCAGCCAGCGTATCTACCTCTCCCCCCAGCTTAGTGTCATCTGGGAACTTGCTGAGGGTGCAATCCATCCCATCATCCAGATCATTATTGAAGACGTTGAGCAAAACCAGCCCCAGGACAGACCCCTGGGGCATTCTGCTTGACCCCTGGGGCATTCCACTGCCAACTATAAGTCAGTCTTTCACAGGACTGTGTGCAAGTAGAACTTCAGCTTCCATTACGCTTCCCAGTGAAACCGTCACGTTAAAGAAAACAACTTACTGTTTTGATGGCAAGTAGCTTGACAAATGCACAATTCCACTCTTGACCTTCTTTTACACCTTTATGCTGTCCCTTCCGACTGGGTGGTTCCCATTGCAATGAGTTAGCATTAGTGTAGCAGGATGGCGGGATTTCCAGCTTTCCCCAAGGATATATTTAACACTCTTCTTTAGAATGAGATGTGTGTATGTGTGTTTGTGATGCTCTATGAGAACAAGTCTCTGATCCCCAGAGACAAAACAAATGGACATCTTGCCCATACACGATGTGGTTTCCCACTATGCTCAAGCAGCCAGCGTCCTAATGTTGCTCCTTCGTGCAGGAAACTCAGCATAATACTGCAGAATATTATGTCTATCCAGCTGCCTGCTAACATATTACTATTTTTTTAATTTATTCATTGTGTGGTTGCCTTTCACTCTCAATAAAAAGGCTAGATAATATTCTAACTATGCCAAGCCTGAGTATCTGGAATCTTGAGTTAGTGATATGATTAAGTGGGATAAGATGGGTGAAGCAATATCTTTTATTGGATCAACTTCTCTTGGGCGAAAGAGAAGTTTTTGAGCTTACACAGAGCTCTTCTTCAGGTCTAAATGATGGGGTCTACATTAGTTGTTATCAGTCAAGAAAGACTTCGAAGTCAGTGTGGATAATTCTCTGAAAATGTCGTAGAATCATAGAATATCAGAGTTGGAAGGGACCTCAGGAGGTCATCTAGTCCAACCCCCTGCTCAACGCAGGACCAATTCCCAACTAAATCATCCGGCCAGGGCTTTGTCAAGCCTGACCTTAAAAACCTCTAAGGAAGGAGATTCCACACATCTCTAGGTAACCCATTCCAGTGCTTCACCACTCTCTGAGTGAAAAGTTTTCCTAAATCCAACCTAAACCTCCTCCCTGCAACTTGAGACCATTGCTCCTTGTTCTGTCATCTGGTACCACTGAGAACAGTCTAGATCCATCCTCTTTGGAACCCCCTTCAGGGAGTTGAAGCAGCTATCAAATCCTCCTCATTCTTCTCTCTGCAGACTAAACAATCCCATTCCCTCAACTTCTCCTCATAAGTCATGTGCTCCAGCCCCCTCATCATTTTTGTTGCCCTCTGCTGGGCTCTTTCCAATTTTTCCACATCCTTCTTGCAGTGTGGGCCCCAAAACTGGACACAGACTCCAGATGAGGCCTCACCAATATCAAATAGAGGGAATGATCACATCCCTTGATCTGCTGGCAATCCCCTACTTATACAGCCCAAAAATTGCGGTAGCCTTCTTGGCCACAAGGGCACACTGTTGACTTATATCCAGCTTCTGGTCCATTGTAACCCCTAGGTCCTTTTCTGAAGATTTGCTGTCCAGCCACTCGGTCCCTAGTCTGTAGCAGTGAATGGGATTCTTCCGTCATAAGTGCAGGACTCGCTCAATGTGCAGCAGCAGTCAAAAAAGTGAAGAGAATGTTAGGAACCGTTACGAAAGGGACAAATCATAAGACAGAAAATATCATAATGACACTATATGCCCACACCTTGAATACTGCATGCAACTCTGGTCACCCTATCTCAAAAAAGACATATTAGAATTGGAGAAAGGGAACAAAAATGATGAGGGGTGTGGAACAGCTTCCCTATGAGGAGTGCTTAAAAAGACCGGGACTGTTCAGCTTAGAAAAGAGACAACTAAGGAGGTGGGATATGATAGAGGTCTACAAAATAATGACTGATGTGGAGAAAGTGAATAAGAAAATGTTATTGATCCCTTCACATAACACATGAACCAGGAGACACTAAATAAAATTAATAGGCAGCAGGTTTAAAACTAACATAAGGAAGTATTTCTTCAGATAACACCTAATCAACCTGTCAAACTCGTTGCCAGGGAAGTTGAGAAGGCCAAAAATATAAGTAGGTTCAAAAAAAGAATTAGATAACTTCGTAGAAGATAGGTCCCTCAGTGGCGACTAGCCAAGATGATCGGGGATGTAGCCCCATGCTCCGGATGTTACTAAAGCTCTGAATGACAGAAGCTGGGACTGGACAACAGGGGATGGCTGATGTCCCTGTTCTGTTCATTCCCTCTGAAGCATCTGGCACTAAAACAGGATACTGGACTAGATGAATCATTGATCTGACCCAATCTGGCCATTCATATATTCTTAGGTTTGGAAAAGATAACCTTCCACCAACAGACATTGGGTCCAATAAAAGATATTTCTTCATCTACTTTGCCTCTGTCCTATCCTGGGACAAACGCAGCACAACAACACTAAACAAAGATATGAATAGTAAGCAAAATCCTACCAGTATGTAGCCTCAGTACGATACCATCCAAAGAACCACCCAAATGGTCCCATCCACACCACAATTGGCCCAATAATGGGAAAATTCTATCCTAGATTGCATGAGTGTAACCCTCTTTTTGTCTGTATGAGAAGTTATTTCCTCCTTTCATGTACTACTGTCAATGAACAAAACACAAGCATACACTGAAGTACCTCTGTGGGTCTATCTGAAACTACAAACAAGGTTCAGACAAAGGTACTCATCTATCCTTAACTCACTCTTGCCAATACCAGGAATCCTGCAGGTGACTGAAACATGTTGAAAAGTAACACATTTCAGTGTTATTGAAATACTTGCGCACAAAAAGTTAAAGGTCAGGTGGCAGCTTTCATAGATATCACAGAATCATAGGACTGGAAGGGACCTTGAAAGGTCATCTAGTCCAGTCCCATGCACTCACAGCAGTATTACCTTAGTCCTTTAACTTCAAACTTCCATTCTTTTCTTGGTTTAAGTCAAACATATACCACTATTTTTGTTACTAGTGTTATATTTAATAAGAGAACTATCTTGGGTTACCAACATGGTGTTTTCAATTTATTTTAAATAGTAGGTTTTACAGGAGATTCTGTTTGTAAGGAATGAATTGGTGCTGCATATAATGGAAAAGAACAGTTCACATCCATAGTTCAATGCATGTGGACAGTTAACCTGCTTCTAGGAAGACCATCCAGTTCTTCTCAGCATGCAGAGAAGGCATAGCTCAAGACATGCTGCACAGAAGCTTTGCTTTTCTGAAATGTCTATCTCCATTTCCCATGGACGTGACAACTGCTGGATCCCAAGACCAGCAATGTAATTCTTTGTTTTTGAGACAGAGCAAAAATGCTCTGAAAGCAAAGAAATGTGAATGTAATCCTCCTGTCACCTCCCCAGCATGACTGTGTAGGAGGACAGACATTGTTCAAGTGCAGAAGTTAGGAGAAAAAAAGATACCCAGAGATTGTAACTTCATTGAGGATTCAAAAGGCATAACACTGCCAACTGAGTTTTTGATATTTGATGCTTCTATATTGTTCAGCTTCATTTTGGGGACTGAAAGGCATGTGTTTTATACTTATTACATAAAAGGGACATTGTAGTCATTCTGATTTAAAAGGGCTCTATTCAACTAAAAATATTGACAACTCATTGCAGCGTTTAAGCCTGCGAAAGCCATGAAACACTGTGACACTTGACTCTGTATCAGGCCAACTGATTCATTCAAAAATCAGGACACTGCATCCCCCACCTTGCTGCCACACGGTGTCATCAGCGGAGTCCAGTGATATCACAGACATTGATCATATTCCATGTGCAGCAATGAGATAAAATTGTACCTCTTCATGTCTTAGAGAAAAGTACAAATTTAGCACTCAGGTTCAAAAGCACTTGTGAGCTTACACAACACCAACTACAATTGTGCTGCAGGGAGCAGGACGATTCGGGCTTAATTCTAGAGGACGACTGATGGTCTAGTGCCTAGTACATTGACAGAGCTATGTGTATTTAAAACAATAACTATAAACCCTTCAAAAAACCCTCCCCAAGCAAAACACTCCAGTGTCCACACAACTCTCCCCCAGGGCTGGGTGGGGGAGACGAAGAACACCACATGACAGCTCTTACCTCCATTGATGCACAACTGGGAAGCACTCAGGTACTGCAGGATGAGGGCAGGATACAAACCTCTCCAGAGCAGAACAGAACACCCAGCACTTTAGAATGAAGATGATATTACAATGCCACAACATTTGTCTTTTGAATGACACTGCAGTGAGAAATTCTAACAGACTCCTTCAAATATAGTATTTTTGCTGCGATGTACTATTTATTATTTGATGTCAAGTGGATTCTTTTTTTACCACAAATGGAGCTTCCAGGTATGCCTCATAATGCCAGCAAGAGTTATTTGGATTCCTGCTTTCATTCAGATTGAAAATAAAAGGCAAGCACAACATTGCCAACTCTCATGATTTTATCATGTCTTCCCATATTTTATGTCTTCTAAAGCCCCAGCTCCTTGAGTCAGGTGATTGTGTGAGAATCTCAGCTTTTATGTTAAAAAAGGTACATTTCTAGTCCTCGTGGCTACAGAGAAAAACTGGAAAACATGACCTCCTAAAGTCATAAAAACCAGAAAGCAAACACAAATAACCCAGAATGGAGCATTTTTTAAAATCTCATGATTTTGGGGGCACTGTAGCAGTAGACAGGCCACAGCTCAGTCTCTAAAGCTCTGGGGGGTCTTGTGGGGCAACCTGGGGGCCTGGTGGAAAAGTTACAGTCTGTCCCTCTTTGGGTTCCCCCCAGTTGGACTAGGGCCATAGGGAAGGAAAGGGTAGCAGGACCAGGGCCCTCCCTCTCCACCAGGTCCCATCCCAGGGCCCAAGAGGAGACAGGGTTTGTTTCCATCCCTTCTAGCTGATACCCCAGACCAGCGTAGCCTGGGCCACTTCCTGTCCCGCTCCCCTGATGTTCTCCTCAGTTTGGGGCCTGGTCACAGCCCTCTGCTTCCCTCCTCATCCAGGGTGGTTCAAACAATCATTCAGACAGTTGGGGTTTCCCAGCATCCTTTGCAGGGTTCAGTGATTCCCCTTGTCCGGGAGAGAAAAAGGGGTCAGGCCCCTGGCTGCTTGACTGAGCCCTACCAAAGTTCAGGTCATTCCCTGTGGATTCCTGTTTCCCAGAAGACATTAGCTGGCTTCCTTCCTATCAACAGCTTCTCCTTCACTCTCCCCCTGCTTGACTGCCAGAGTCCCATTTTACACAGCTCCTTCGTATGGAGCATGCTCTCCAGCTGCTGAGGGGCAGGGCTTTCTTGGCCACTACTGCTCCATCCTTTCATCTTAGTGAAGGGTCTGTGAACCCCATCCCAGGCACCTAACTCCTGACTTTGGAATGCTTGGGGTTGGCAACGCTGCAGTCAGAAAGCTGAAACAAGAGTTAAAATGCTAAAAGAGCCCCACTTGCAAACACAGTCAGATCACAATTACAGCCATCAAGCCTCAATATCTGAAAGAAAGCTGCCCTTCTCCAGAGTATTATGTGCAAGGCACCCCCCTCCCCACCATTTGCTAGTGTAAGGTCAGATCTATGCTAGAAAAAGACATGGGTTTAACTATGCTGGACTGGGATGTGATAAATCCACACCTGAGCAGCACAGTTAAGCCATCCTAAGTCCCCATGTAGACAGCACTAGGCTGACGGAAGATTTCTTAAGTGTAGGTACCATCTACATTGGAGAACTACAGGGCACAGCTCTGCTACCAGAGCATTTTAAGTGAAAAGCCAGTGAAAATGAGGTAGGATCAGAGGCTAAAATAGGGAAAGAACAAGTTAAAAATCACTTAGACAAGTTAGATGTTGTCAAGTCACCAGGGCCTGATGAAATGTCTCCTAGAACACTCAAGGAGCTGAGTGAGGAGGTATCTGAGCCATTAACGATTATCTTTGAAAAGTCATGGAAGACAGGAGAGATTCCAGAGGACTGGAACAGGGCAAAGATAGTGCCCATCTATAAAGAGGGAAATAAGGACAACCCGGGAATTACAGACCAGTCAGCTTAACTTCTGTATCCAGAAAGATAATGGAGCAAATAATTAAACAATCAATCTGAGAACACTTAGGAGATAATAAGGTGATAAGTAACAGTTAGCATGGATATGTCAAGAACAAATGGTGTCAAACCAACCTGGTAGCTTTCATTGACAGGGTAACAAGCCTTGTGGATGGGGGAAGCAGTAGATGTGGTATAGCTTGACTTTAGTAAGGCTTTTGATACTGTCTCACTTGACCTCATAAACAAACTAGGGAAACACATGCTACATGGAGCTACTATAAGGTGGGTGCAAAACTGGTTGGAAAACCATTCCCAGACAGTAACCATCAGTGGTTCACGGTCAAGCTGGAAGAGCATATCAAGTCGGATCATGCAAGGATCGGTTCTGGGTCCAATTCTGTTTAATATCTTCATCATTGATTTAGATAATGGCATGGAGAGTACACTTATAAAGTTTGCAGACAATACCAAGCTGGGAGGGGTTGCAAGTGCTTTGGAAGATAGGATTAAAATTCAAAATGATCTGGACAAACTGGAGAAATGGTCTGAAGAAAACAGGATGAAATTCAATAAGGACAAATGCAAAGTACTCCACTTAGGAAAGAACAATCAGTTGCACACATACAAAATGGGAAATGATGGCCTACGAGTGGGGAGTACTGCGGAAAGAGCTCTGGGGGTCAGAGTGGATCACAAGCTAAATATGAGTCAACAGTGTAACACTAATCCAAAAAAAGTGATCATCATCATTCTGGGCTGTATTAGCAGGAGTGTTGTAAGCAAGACACAAGAAGTAATTCTTCCACTCTACTCTGTGCTGATTAGGCCTCAGCTGGAGTATTGTGTCCAGTTCTGGGCGCCACATTTCAGGAAAGATGTGGAGAAAGTCCAGAGAAGAGCAACACAAATGATGTTAGAAATGTGATGCTAGAAAACATGACCTATGAGGGAAGAGTGAAAAAAACTGGGTTGGTTTAGTCTGGAGAAGAGAAGACTGAGAGGGGACATGATGACAGTTTTTAAGTACATGAAAGATTGTTACAAGGAGGAGGGAGAAAACGTGTTCTTCTTAACCTCTGAGGATAGCACAAAAAGCAATGGGCTTAAATTGCAGCAAGCGCGGTTTAGGTTGAACATTAGGAAAAACTTCCTAACTGTCAGGGTGATTAAGCACTGGAATAAATTGCCTAGGGAAGTTGTGGAATCTCCGTCACTGGAGATTTTTAAGAGTAGGTTAGACAAACACCTGCCAGGCGTGGTCTAGATAATACTTAGCCCTGCCTGGAACCTGAGAAACAATGGGTCTGATTCTCCACAGCCTCACATGTAGGGATTTTAAATGACACTCGAGTGAATGCAGCGTAAGTGTGAAATGCTGCCCTTCTGGTTTAACAGCATTTCTCATCCACTTACCACTCATTCTGCACAGCTGTATTAACCATACAAGGTGCCAGGCCATGGGGAGGCAGCCCTGGGATTTCCAGCACATTGAGTTCAGAGTTGAGAGGAGGAAAATCCTGGGCTATAATCCTGGCTCCCATCTACAGCTTTGGACATGTTCCCTAGCCCATGTGCATCTCAGTTTCTCTATTCTTAAAATGAGTAGAAGAGCAGTTACCTCCCTACCCAACATGGATGCTATGAGGAGCTACAGAAAGGTCCTGATTCTAAAGCCTGGCCAAACTATGCCTGGGGCAGGACCTGCAGCATTAGGCAAAGGCAGCTTAATGACACAGCTGTGATTATCTGAGCATGGGCTGCAGACGAACTGGTTTAGCCTCTGGGGGTAAGCTAGGTCAGGGCTGCCCACAGCCAAAAGGAGAGGTTCCAGCAAAGGAAGATAGGGATCCCCAGGTGTACCTGCTCTATAGCGCCCCCTCCAGGGCTCAGGTGATTTGGCACACCTAGACTCAGTTTCCCTTCACCGAGAAGCTTCTAAATACATCCACCCAAGCATGAGTCACATGACAACACCCCTTCTTGGGGACTGGTTTATTAATATACAGTAGCTTCAAACATGGTCTTTCTTCTGTGCACTGGCTTCATTTATCCACAGCACAGCACAAGATTTCAGTCCTCCCCCACTTCTTCCTGCTCTCTCCTCTGCAGAGTCAGTGGAGTTACTGACCCCTTTGTGCTCTCTGTACACTCAGGCCACTCCTTTCTGAAGGAGCCCCCAACCACTCAGCCCCAGCTCAACCAGCACTCCAGCTGCTTCCTCCGGCCTCTCAGGAGCTCTTCCTCTCTCGTTAAAGCTGCTCCCCAGCTGCTTTTCTCTGTCTCCAGCAGCACTCCCCTGCTGTTCCCAAGTCTCCTTTTCCAGGAAGCTCTCATCTGCCTCCTTCCTGTCCCCACACTCCGCCTTATGAAGCCCAGCTACCACCTGCCTTTTCAAGCAGTCAGCAGCAGGCAGGCAGTCACAGGCGCCTTCCCTTTCAATGAGGCCCCGTGACACCAGATCTGCAGGGTACATGCCCCCTTTCCACCAGTGGCGCGTCCAAGGGGCCTGAAGCAAGAGGGAGAAACAGGCACATTTTCATAAATCTGCACAATTAATGGGAAGTGCTAGATACATTCTAGTCGTTGTTATTGTTGTTCACTCTCTTTTTGCCTCATGCTGCAACTTCAGTGCTTAAGTGAGCACATTTCCTTAGCAGGACAGAGAGAATGCCTCAGATTAGACATGGCTAAAACAGACTTTAATCTTCCTTGCCAGCATCCCAACAGAGAGCTAACTTTGACCGATGGGAGAGAAAAATGAATTGTAAGTATGTACACACGCACATGTACTAACCTCCTGTCTTCCAGGCCTGTTAAGAACAACCTCTTGCATTAGCATCAAACAGCTGACAAAATAAAGCAGATGAGATTGCACTTTTTAAACTAATAAGCTATATTGCCTGATCACATTTTCCCTTAAGTGAGCAGAGCAGAGCTGATTGTGTAGTTTTGCTCCACATGATTATAAAGATAGAGAGTGAAGGGCACTGAAAAAACAGAATATCTATATTATACACACCCCCAAAGCATTCTTCCAGGAGAAGGCGCTAGGAGATGAGAGACCTTTACAAATATATTTCTGCTTCCTTTCTTGTTATGGAAGTTTTATTTAGAAAATGACATTAAAAAACCCAGCAGCATGAAGTATGTTTGCTCTGGTGCACCTCGCTATAAGGCAGGCAGTCTCCAAAACACACATACATCAGCCGGTAACAGCACAACCTGGCATTCAGGTTTTGTGGAGTGAACAGTCCGATGTTCGTGCACTCAGCCACAGCCTGCCCTCCCCCGCCACGCCCTGTACTCGTAGAGCTGTGTACGATAGCTAGAGGCCACCCGCGTGGGGAATCCCTCTCCATAAGGGTACTTCGTGGAGTTGAAATGATGCTTGAATCTGCCCTAATGCGTGCAGTTATAACTCACCAAAATGCTGCAAGTTGTAGACACTCCCAGGCAGACATTATCTCAGAGCTTCTAAAGTGGTTTGCCATTGAAACCTGTATTGACTTCACATCTCACTGGTGCCAGGCGGAGTTGGAAGCCGTTAACTGAAATATATTTCGGTCCATGCTGTTTGTAAGGACACTGACCACCCCTCCTTCAGTGCACCAAGGGTCTGATTCTGGCCCCTCTGCTGGGAAGGAGCATTAGCTGCAGTGCTGTGCCTCCTGAGTCTCAGTGGTGTCATGTTAGGATCAGGCCCTCTACCTGTAACATGAATGCTCTCTCACATCACCCCCATGCCAGCTGCTCCACATCTACTGCCTGTTGCTGAACTGGAGGCAATATGTTGGCGAGGACCTGCGGAAACAACAGCTGTTTCCTTTGCCCTCCTCAGCTTTCACTGCTTTGCCCCAGGAACTCCCACTTGCGCTTCTGGAAGCTTCATATTTGTTCAAGTGAGAATAATTTCTGCATGTGGACAGTGAAAGTGAAACATGACCTGCGTGCTCATCCTGAGCCACCCCACACACTTCACAGCACTGCACGGAGGTTCTGGGAAGATATGCACTGTGATTTCTCCAAAGCATCATGTAACCTTCCCAAAGGGTAACGTACCCTGGCTTTCCACTTCACTAGATGGTCTCAGTAATAAGTAGCTCCTTAGTCATTTCTCTGTATAAGCAGGGAAAGCACAGTTTACATGCAGAAACTGGGCTGGGGCTCTCGCGGAAGCTATATGACACCCACAATTCAGAGGAAAGGGGTTTTTTAAAAGGTGGGACACATTCACATTCTTTAGGTAACCATTTTTACAAGTTTTTGGGTAGTCTGGTTTCTTCCCCATTTCTCCCTCACACTCTTAGCTGAGATAAGCATGCCAAAGCTCCCATGTTTGCAAACATAAATAACTCAGGGTGCGGTCTGGTGTTTTCATGCTCAGATTACTCAAAAATGACAGACTGGGTTTTCTTTAACCATTTCCTTCCCCCCCCCCCTGTCATAACTGGATAGGTAAGGTAAGGGTTAAGTTTCTTTTACCTGGAAAGGGTAACCAAACACCTGACCAGAGGACCAATCAGAGAACTGGATTGTTTAAAGTCAGGCGGGAATTGGTTCGCAGGGCGTCTTTGTTGTTTGCTCAGCTGTGAGTAAACAAGTTTCCTCCTAACTCCATCTTATCTTAAAGTTTCTTCTAGACATCTGTAAGTACCAGGGAACCAAAGTAATTCGGCTATGATGATCTTTGTGGTGTATTTACCTGTATGTTGATTTGTTGGACTGGTTTAATTGGGCTACTTTAAATCAGACTTGTTTTTCATATCTTCTTATAAGCAAGAGCCCTGTATTGAGTTTTCTGAATGCAAGATTATTGTTTTTATTTTCTTTCTATTTTTATATAAACTTTTCTTTTAAACGTGGGAAGTTCTTTTCCTAGGGGCAAAGGAAGGGAAAAGCCAGGCTGTGAGCTATTTTCCTATTGCTTTCAGGGAAGGAGCAGGCTACGGGGCAAAGGACAAAGAATCATCTCTGTTCCTTGTGGTTGAAGTTTTTTTTCCTGTTACTGCTACGAGAGCAGACACGGGGAAGGCAAAGCCAAGCTGGTGGCATTTTGCATCTCAATTGTCCTGAGGGTAGAGAACGCTTATCGCTTGGGAAGTAGAGAAACCGGTTTCTGTGCAAGGCGGGAAGGAGGGGAGAAGGGATTTTTCCCCTGCTTTAGCATCCAAGGGATTTGAATCTGAGGTCCCACCCAGGAGGTTGGGGACACCAGAGAGAGGAAAGTGGAGGCAGGCCCCCTAAAAGTAAATTACCTACCTGACCTGGTGGCAGCCAAATACCAAGCTGGTAGTGGAGCTTGGGGTTTTCAGGTAACCCCAGACTTTTGGATTGCAAAAGTCAGGGTTGGGAAGGACCAGATTGTGGACGCTAAAGTTCAGGTCTGGGACTGGGAGGCTAGATTACCACACCCCCACAAAACAATCTCTCCACATCAGACCCAGGGGGACAATGTCTTGGAAAGCTGTAAACTACTGGGAATAGAGACTACAGGCTCGATGTTGCAGCTGCTGTGTGCATAGCACTCTCATTGACGTCAGAGGAAATTCTGCAAGACTGGATCCAAGCCTGCACCGTTCCCTCCATAACTCCACAGCCCACAGGTGTTTGCTTTCTCTTAAAGGTGGTTTGCTGAATCTTGTTCGGTCTGGTCAGAGAACAACAATATCAAGGCAAAGGCACGTACAAGGCAGTAGCTGGCTTCTGTGGTTATTAAATGGTTCAGCTTTGCTTCAGCGGTTTAATCGTTAGCAAAAGCTGTTTATTGTCTTAGCTAGTCTTGTGCCACAATCATTGTTCCTTAACTAGATTTACAGAAATGACTTTCCTTGTTCTTGTAGGCAGTGCTGTAGCCCTGTTGGTCCCAGGATATTAGAGAGACACTGTGGGTGAGGGAATCACTTTTATCAGATCAACTCTGCTGGGGAGAGAGACAAGCCTTCAAGTTTACACTGAACTGAAGAAGAGCTTGGCCTGATCTACTCTAGGGGGAGGGATTGATGTAAGATACGCAACTTCAGCCACATGAATAGCGTAGCTGAAGTCGAAGTATCTTATTCCGACTTACCTCCTGTCCTCATGGCATGGGATCAACGACCGTGGCTCCCCCGTCGACTCCGCTACTGCCACTCGCCCTGGTGGAGTTCCAGAGTCGACGGGAGCGTGTTCAGGGACCGATATATTGCGTCTAGATGAGGCGCAATATATCGATCCCTGATAAACCGATTGCTACGCCACCCGATCCGGCGGGTAGTGTAGACATACCCCTTGTCTCTCTCACCAGTGGAAGGGCTCCAATAAAAGAGATTCCCTCACCCACCTTGTCTCTGCTTAATCTTGACAACGCTGATAAAACCAAGCAATGTAACAATTCCTTTTGCTTGCAACACTTGCCATGGGTTAGTCTGAGCAACAGGAACGAAGGGAATGGTTATTATTAGGTTATCCTTTCTGGGGGGAAGAAGGGGTGGGGGAAGGGAAAATTTGCTGTCTGGATCCAAACTCTTCCCTCCATCATGTTCAGATTGAAATGTGGGAACAGGCACCGCATGGAACACAAGTGCATTGTTTTTCTTCACCTAATGAACTGCAGCAAGAACACCGCATAATTATTCATTTGGAAGAATGACTGCACTACGCGAGACACCAAAGAAGTGCCGCTATTTGGCTAGCGCCCATCTCTGTGAATGCTGTCACAACAGTCTCCAAACTGTCACTTCAGCAACTGCCCCACACAGGAAAAACATATTTCTTCTAATTAGACCAAATTCTAGCTCCATGTTTGAAGAGTATAATTTGATCTTTTCACTAGAAACTCATTAAGCACTTGAGTTTATTAACATTTGCTTTAAAAATGCACTGAATTAGCTAGCATATTTCTCTGTTTAGATTATGACTGTCACCATGGTACCTGGGCACATTACTACGGAAAGACCATGTGGCCCAGTGGGTGGTGCACTGGCTGGGGAGTCAGGAGCCTAGGTTCTGTTCCTGCTGCATGACCATTCACAAGCCACTTCTCTCCAGGACTCTGTTTCCTCTCCCAGCCTCTGTCTATCTGGTCTACTGAGACTGTCAGCTCTTCAGAGCAGGGAGGGTCTCTCGCTATGTGTCTGTACAGAGGGGCAGTAATAGAATGCTAATAATACTGATGTTAAATAACAAGCGCCACTGGTGACTGGTTCCATCCCTGCCCAGTAAATGGGAAACTTCCTGCAGGTGTAAATTACAGAAAAGATAGAGGCCCTGCACAGCTACGCAGTGACGAGGAGATTCACAGGGCAGCTCACAGCGGCAGACCCTGTGCTCCCTTCGTGCTGGAGAGTAGGATGAGGCCACGGAGCCGGAGAGAGATGCTGGTGCACACTGTGCGCTCCCTGGCCACCGGGGACAGCGCTGGGGGAAGCACATGCTCCCTGGTGCTCCTCAGGGCTCCACGCAGCTCGCGCCGGGAAAAGGTTTCTGGACAATGAATTTTCTGGAGAAAAATAAGTTGACTTAAGTTGACCAAAACATTTCATGAAATTGCATCAAATTCATCAACTTGTTTTGGTTAAAAAAAAAAATGCACCACAGGAGAAAAAATCCCCTCAACTCCTGAAACATTTCATTCTGCCATTTTCTAAATGAACTGTTTTGATATTTTGATTCAAAATGACTTTTTCTTTTGAATATTACTTTAATTTCATTTTTTCAAAGGTTAAAGAAACCAAAATGAAATATTTCAGCCAATTTTATTCTGATTCTTTGGTTCAGCCCCTGAATGGAAAAAAAAATCAGTTTTTGCAACAGCTCTGATTGCAGCTCCTGTTGCTTGAAACTCACCAAACCTGGCCTCTCGCAGGGTGTAGCAGGAAGTGACTTCCGGAGCTGAGTACCTACCTCTCAGAATGGCTCCCTGCCAGTTGTCTTTTAGGGTCACACTGCAAAGGCCTCTGCTGACAGGACACTTATGTTCTCTGTCCTAGAGCAGAGCTTTAAAGTGTGGTAACATTTTCACGTCATGGTTTGTGTCTTGGTAGCTGTTATTCGCCGTGTTATTCATGCTACGGGCGGTGAAGCAAGCAAGAAACCTGCATGCATTTATATACTGTTGATCTCTAGTGGAAAGATTGTTAAAAGATTTGAGTTTATTGCATACAGGATACAATGAAGCAATCTCCATGCTTCGATGGAAGTTTAGCAAAGTAATACAAATCCACAATGTATTAACTATGGAGGCATTTTAAAAAACCTCTCTCCGATATCGCACGTACAGACAGATACTTGTACTGGGCTTGGGTCACCAGATAGCCCGTGAGATGACTGACAACACTCAACACCCTTTCTCATGCACAGATGTACATATGTGCATTGGCTGGGCAATTTTAGGGTATGGGTTGAGGATCCTTGGAAAACGTAGCTCAATGAATGATCATTAGAGCACAGACACTGTCAAAATATCATGAGTTATATCCGGGCCCCACTGACATCAATGGCAAAATTCCCATTGACTTCACTGGGGGAGGATTTCACCCCTATGTTCCAACCAACTGCAGTATTAGCAGACATGCAAGGTCATGGATTGGCTCCAGCCCCGGTTAATCCACCAAGGAGACAGGTTCAGTTTGACACGGGAGGTCTGTTAAAAAGGGGGAAAAGCATGGAAAACTAGGCAGCTGATGGAGACATTATCGGACATTTTAAACTCCCCTCCAGGGCCACATAGTGAATTCTAAAGATAAGACAACTATCCCCGGTCAGGTTGGAGTAGCTCAGCCGTAGGACATCACCGGGAAAGCTGACATGGGAGTCCCTCTTTCTAAAATTTGTTTCAATTAAAAAACCAGTCAACTGTTCTTCATGTATATTTAAAATAGAAGAGTTCACGTGTTCAGGGGTCTTCTTTAAAATAAAATCATCAAGCTATAGCTCCTTTCCTGAAGGCTGTTTCTCATATCAGCCACAGGTGAATTTATTTCCATGTTAAGTCATCTGTAGAATTCCCACAGCAGGCTGAAGGGGTCCCCTGATATTCTTCAATACACATGTTCTACAAGACTATAACTATGTGGCGGTCTGTGGGACTCTCCAGAAAACAGCCCCACTCTAGCACCAGCTCTCTCGGATTGGGCCTGAAAAAACAAATATTTAGCACTTCCACTTTCCAGCAAAGGAGTCTAGCAAAGCTGAGTTTTAGCTGAAGCAGACATTGTAAGCTTAACCCACTTATTTTTATGTGGCATAAAAGCTCATGGCTGAAAAAAGAGCCCTTCCAAGCACCCAGTGTTGAAAAGAGTTTTAGAGAGGAATAAGAATAAAAACTCATGCAAAAGCTTCCTTATAAACGGAATGATCAATCTGCATCTGTTGTATTTTTGCATTTGGTAAATTCAGGTGTAGCAATTCCTAAAGTTCTCCGGCTCTTACAGACATGACTGACAGCCTCTAAGTACTGTGTCTTTCATAACAAAAATGATTGACAGTCCCTCAGTGAATAGCCCAGTCAGCCTAACAACTTTATTGTTCTCTAATAATTGCCTGTTTTTTTTTTAAAAAAATTAGTTACTGTTCACCTAAACATTGTCAGAACTTTTGCAAAGTTCATTTAGACCCACTGATTTTTATGTTTGCCTGGCTGCAGCTCTGCTTCTGTGACTCATGCCAGTGAAAATGCTGGGAGGTAAACATTCATCTCCTTACGTGTAATGTTCATAGGAATAGTTGTAGAAGCAGGGGAATGGGCGACGGGATGGATCACTTGATGATTCCCTGTTCTGTTCATTCCCTCTGGGGCACATAGCACTGGCCACTGTTGGAAGAGAGGATACTAGGCTAGATGGACCTCTGGTCTGACCCAGTATGGCCGTTCTTATGTTCAGTCTTTTTTCTTGCTGATGATGCTTCCTCTGGCAAAGAGTGAATACTGAAGACCAAACATTTTATGAGCCACATTCACTTTACCAGCAACGTATTCCAGTTCTCACGTTGACATTTGTCACTAGATGTCCTGCCAGGGGTATTTTATGTATAATGTGAAATGTTTCTTCTCTTAGCACTGCCCATACTACATGAACATCAGACACATTATGTGTGTATCTGTGGTCATAGAGCTGTGTGGGATCTGGATCTGAGTTCAGTTCCCCTGGCAGGGTCTATCATTTCCACACTCCTCAGATTGGAAGTTTGATTAATTTGTGCCTAAAGAAATAATTAAGATTTTCCATTTTACAGAGAAATCATTTTCAGACATGGTTCAGAGTCAGCGAGCTGGTATGCATGAACAGCTAACAGAGACCCAGGCTCTGCTTCTCAAGTATTTTCTGCTACTTGCATCCTTATCAAATAAAATTAAACTCTTTTTACAGAGAGAGTTATAATGGAAATGCAGTCGTGTTGATATTGTCTCTTACTGTGTAACTACACAGATTAGGCATGGGTGACCCTGGTTAGAACACAATATAAGCCCCAGCATAAGCCCTTCCCCCATTTCTGGAGTTCAACGGGAGCAGTTTGGAAGTGAATTATTTCCTCTTCAGTCCCAGTTTCCAGTAGGGGCTGCAAGCAGAAGTCTCAAAAGAAATTTTGTTCTTGTAAGATTCCCAGCCCAGTTTGGAAGGCTCAAGAAATCCCTTTGCCTGGAAATATACTGCAACCAATTATCAAACAATCAATTTGTGACCACCTAGAGGATAATAGGGTGATAAGGAATAGCCAACAAGTATCTGTCAAGCACAAATCATGTCAAATCAACTTAATATCCTTCTATAACAGGGTTACTGGCCTTGTGATGGAAGGTTAAACTGTATTATGCTGTTCAGGCACTAGATGCGTCATGTGTAACATACTTTAGCTCACCACTGCCATTCCTGGCAGTAATTTAAAGGATCTGAGAGTGAACACACCTGGTGTCTCTCTCTAGGACAGAAGCTCTGTGGCCAATCCATGGCAGGTACAGAAGCTTGAATTGCTAGTAGCCACCCAGCAACCTACCGTGTAAAAAGTGCACATGATCTGGTGTCAGAAGTCAACTAGCCCCAGAGGAGAACAGAAACAAAAGCTGCAAACAGAAGGAACTAAGTGACTAAGGTTGCCAGATAAATCTCATCAGCATGCCACCCTTCAATGCCTCGAAGAACTTCAGTTCTGACACACTTTCAAAACAGAATGGAAGAAGCAAGATTCCGCATTGCTACTAAACTCCACAACAAAACTAGAGATAGTCTTTAATGTATGCAATGGGGAAGCAGCATGGGTGGTAGGTGAACCTCAGGCTTGGGGAGGTTAGCCCTCCGCCGGCCTGCCCCTTCTTCCCAGGGCCCCACCCCTCCCACCCCCTCTCCGTGCTGGAGCCCAGAGGCTCCCCACCCAGCCCTGCAGTGCCGGGTGGGCAGGCAAGCGGGCAGCATGCCCCCCTGACCACTGAGTGGGTGGGTGGGCGGCGAGAGCACCGGCTCCAGCAGCCAGGAGTCCCTGGCTGCAGGCTGGCCCCACTGGCTCCAGTCCAGGACAAGGGCACCAGAGCCATCCAGTTAAGCACTGGAACAGGCTACCAAGGAAAGTTGTGGGACCCCCGTCACTGGAGGGTTTTAAGAACAGGTTAGACTAACTCCTTTCAGGAATGCCCAGGTGTACCTCTACTTGGTCCTGCTGCAGCACAGGCTGGACTAGATGACCTCTGAAGGCCTCTTCCAGCCCTGCATTTCTATGACTTCATGATAAGCATCTGGATTTTTCTATGCATATCCCAACTGAACCTGAAAGCTGGGTCTAGAGTGGCATATAATGTTCCACTGAGACCAAAAACGCATTGGAAATTAACCTGCATTTGAGTTCAGAGCTGTGATCACAAACCTCAGCTCATAATCATGAAAGTCTGGTCAAAATAGACGGAGTATTGGAAAGCAGACAGACCCAGCTGCCCTACAAGAATCCTACTGAAAACATCTAAGACAAGACAATGATTGGTCCTAGGGCTTATTGAGTGAGGAAAGGGCAGCTAGCTGTAATAGGTTCCTTTGGAGCATTCAAGATGGTCAAAATCCAGCCTCCTAATGAACTTGCAGTGGTAGATTAGCTTCTAGCCAGGACCTAGCTACTTCTGTTTCCTGAGAACCAAACTGATGGCTTCAGTTCAGGAGCCTTTGTCATGAACTGAACTTTGCAGAGTTTCCTCAGATCTGCTCCAAACCATTTCCAGGTCTGTCCGTCTCTAACACTGACTAAAAACACTGGATAAGCCAAGACAAACTGCTAGTTTTGAGGCATCCTCTTGCTATATATTATTTCTGTGCACACAGCATAGCCAGTTAACAGCCCAAGCTCATTCTTGGTGCTCTGGAGAGCCGGTGAGGTCAGCATTACATACAAGATCTACAAAGAACCCTTCAGTGTAGAACTTACTTGGAAAAACTATTGCTGCCGGTTACGCAGAACATGTTATGGGGATTATTTTGTTTGTTTTTTTGTTTTTGTTTTTGTTTTTTTGAAAAAGCATTTTATAGTTTAAACTGGATACCACCTTATTTTGATAGTTACCCATAGTTCTCCTTACCACCAAAATATGAAAGGCCACCTTTATAATTTGAATACACCTATTCTGTCAGAGAATTCTTCCTCAGCAACTCACATATAACACTGCTGTTGCAACATCTTCTCCACAAGAGAAAGGTTCTCTAACTTCAGTTTTTATTTCTGGGATTTTCCCAGCTCTCGTTAAAGGCAGGTCTATAAGGAAGGATCCTTGCTGACAGGCAATGACTCATCTACATGTGCACAGTTAGAATCTCTGCATGTCCAGGATATGCCCTTGCAACATGGTGAAAAATCAAAGGAGCTGTTTTTACTTTGTAGATGTACTGCAGAGAAGGTAACTTCAGGGGCTTTTAAGGTTGATTTAAAAGTTTTACAAAAAAATTTCTAACAAGTCATAAGGACCTAAATGTTTTCTCTGATTTTTTACTTTTAACCAAGTTATGTAGGTGTTCATCATAAGAATAGCCAGACTGGGTAAAGCCAATGGTCCAGCTAGCCCAATATCCTGTCTTCCGACAGTGGCCAGTGTCAGATGCTTCTGAGGGAATGAAGAGAGCAAGGCAATCATTGAGTGATCCATCCCCTGTCATCCAGTCCCAGCTTCTGCACTCAGAGGCCCAGGGACACCCAGAACATGTGGCTGTGTCCCAGCCTTCTTGGTTAATAGCCATTCATGGACTTATCCTCCAAGAACTGATGGAATTTTTGTTTGAATCCAGTTATAGTTTTGGTTTTCACAACATTCCCTGGCAAGGAGTTCCACAGGTTGACTGTGTGTTGTGTAAAGAAATACTTCCTTCTGTTTATTTTAAACCTGATACCTATTAATTTCATTGGGTGATCCCTGGTTTGTGTGTGAACACTTCCCTATTCAATTTCGGCCAGAGGTGAAGGTAAGCCAGTACACCTTGGTACAGCATACCGGCAAGAACCGGTACGCCATACCGGACCAGCTTCCCCAGGCGGCAATTTAAAGGGCCCGGGCTCCGCTGTGGTAGCGGCTGCAGGAGCCCCTGGCCCTTTAAATCACTGCCGGAGCCCCCAGCGACCGCTGCTACTTCAGGGCTCCGGCAGTAAGGCTCAGGCAGCGATTTAAAGGGCCCTGGACTTCGCTGTGGTAGTGGCTGCTGGGAACCCCTGGCCCTTTAAATCACCACCGGAGCTCCCGTCGCCACTGCTACCCCAGGGCTCTGGCAGTAGGGCTCAGGCAGCGATTTACAGGGCCCTGGACTCCGCTATGGTAGTGGCTGCTGGGAACCCTTGGCCCTTTAAATCACCACCGGCGCCCCCGGCGACACTGCTACCCCAGGGCTCCGGCAGCAGGGCTCAGGCAGCGATCTAAATGGCCCAGGGCTCCGCTGCAGTAGCAGCAGCCAGAGCCCTGGGCCCTTTAAATGGGCCCTGAGCCCCAGGACTCCCAGCTGCCTCTGTAGCTGGTAGCTCCAGCACTGATTTAAAGGGCTCGGGGCTCCCAGCTGCCACTACTGCAGCCAGAGCCAAGGCCCTTTAAATCTGGATTTAAAGGGCCTGGGGATCTAAAGGCCCCCCTCTTCTGGTTGAGACCACGTCCCTTCTGGTTGAGGCCCCGCCCCTTGCTCAGCACTCCAGAGTACTGTTAAGTCCTTTAAGTTCTGATTTCGCCACACCATTTATGACTTTATAGACCTCTATCATAACCCCTCTGTCTATTCATCTCTTTTCTTAGCTGAACAGTCCCAGGTTTTTTAATCTCTCCTCATAGGGAAGCTGTTCCAAACCCTTAATCAATTTTGTGGCCTTTCTCAGTTTTTTCAAAATCTTTTTTGAGATGGGGCGACCAGAACTGCACACAATATTCCAGGTGTGGTTGTATATAGTATATCTTCTGTTTTATCTATCCCTTTCCTAATGGTTCCTAACGTTCTGTTTGCTTTTTTTGACCACCATTGCACATTGAGCAGATGTTTACAGAGAATTATCCACAATGACTTTAAGATTTCTCCATGAGTGGTAACTGCTAATCTAGACCTCATCATTTCATATGCGTAGTTAAGGATTGTTTTTTCTAGTGTGCATTACTTTGCATTTATCAACACTGAATTTCATCTGCCATTTTGTTGTCCAATCACTCAATTTAGTGTGATCACTTTGTAGCACTGCAGTTTGCTTTGGACTTAACTATCTTAAGTACTTTTGTATCATCTGCAAATTCTGTCACCTCACTGTTTACCCACTTTTGCAAATCATTTATAAATATGTTGAACAGCACAGGCCTCAGTACAGATCCTTGGAGGACGCTACTCTTTACCTTTTTCCATTGTGAAAACTGACCATTAATTCCTACCCTATGTTCCCTGTCTTTTAACCAGTTACTGATCCTTGTGAGGGCCTTCCCTTTTATCCCACGACAGCTTACTTTGCGTAAATGCCTTTGGTGTGGGACTTTGTCAAAGGCTTGCAGAAAGTCCAGTTCCACTTTATTAACCAGATCACCCTTGTCCACATTTTGTTGACACCCTTAAGGAATTGTAACAGATTTAAGCCTGGTTTCTTTTTACAAAAGCCATGTTGCTTCTTTACCAACATATTGTATTGCTCTAGGAGTCTGATAATCCTGTTCTGTACTATAGTTTCCGCCAATTTGCCTGGTACTGAAGTTAGGCTTACCGGCCTCTAATTGCCAGGATTGCTTTGTTTTTTGAATTGGCATTACATTAGCCATCTTCCAGTCATCTGAGACAGAGGTTGATTAAGTGATAGTTTGGTTACTATAATTAGGGGTCCAGTGGCACCTTAAAGACGAACAGATTTATTTGGGCATAAGCTTTCATAGGTAAAAAACCTACTTGTACAGGCATGGAGTGAAAATTATAGATGCAGGCATAAATATACTGACACATGAAAAGAAGGGAGTTACTTTACAAGTGGAGACCCAGTGCTGACAAGGCCAATTCAGACAGGGTGATGAGGAGCTATCAATACCGAGAGAGGGAAAATTGCTTTTGTAGTGAGCCAACCACTCCCAGTCCCTATTCAAGCCCAAATTAATGGTGTTAAGTTTGGAAATGAATTGTAGCTCTAGAGTTTCTCTTCGAAGTCTGTTTCTGAAGTTTTTTTGTTGAAGGATGGCTACTTTTAAGTCTGTTATTGAATGTCCAGGGATGTTGAAGTGTTCTCCTACTGGCTTTTGTATGTTACCATTCCTGATGCCTGATTTGTGTCCATTTATTCTTTTCCACAGAGACTGTTTGGTTTGGCCAATGTACATGGCAGAGGGGCATTGCTAGCACATGATGGCATATATCACATTGGTAGATGTGCAGGTGAACGAGCCCCTGATGGTGTGGCTGGTGTGATTGGGTTCTCTGATGGTGTCGCTAGAGTAGATATGGGGACAGAGTAGGCAGCAGGGTTTGTTACCGGGATTGGTTCCTGGATTAGTGTTTCTGTCATGTGGTGTGAAGTTGCTTATGAGTATTTGCTTCAGGTTGGGGGCCTGCCTCCCGTTTTCCAGGATAGGTTGTGGTGGGCTTCTTTGGTATTTTACCTCTACATGAATGTTACATTTAATTACATTACGGTCATTATTACTGAGTGGTTCAGCTATATTCACCTCTTGGACCAGATTCTGTGCACCACTTAGGAGAACTGCCTCTCCCCTTGTGGGTGCCAGGATTAGTTGCTCCAAGAAGCAGTCATTAACGGTGTCTAGAAATTTTATCTCTTCATCATGTCCTGAGATGACATGTACCCAGTCAATATCGGATAGTTAAAATCCACCATTTTAATTGGGTTTTCGATTTCTAGAGCCTCTCTAATCTTCCCAAGCATTTCACAGCCACCATCACCATCCTGGTCACATGGTCGGTAGATATCCCGACTGCTCTATTCTTATTATTCATGCAAGGACTTGTTGGTTTGATGATGTGCACTGGGGAAAAAAATTAGGGGTTAATTTGTGGACAGTAAAAGCAGCAGAGAATCCTGTGGCACCTTATAGACTAACAGACGTTTTGGAGCGTGAGCTTTCGTGGGTGAATACCCACTTCGTCAGACGCAGTGTCCTGGATAGGCTGGTATTGGTAACTGTTCTTCCTTTTTCTGCAGTTAGGTGCCATGTATCTGAGGCCTGGTCTACACTACATGTTTAAATCGATTTAAAGAGCGTTACATCGATTTAACGCTGGAGCGCTCCGGAGGCAACTGGCCAATCGATTCTCTGAAGCGTTTCATTTACCGGTAGCACTATCCGTTAGCTAATCCATAGTTCCGTGCAGTCTCCCCGCCCCTTGGACATCTGGGGTTGAATCCATTTTCGCCATCGCGGGGCTGTCGCGTCCCCGCGTGCCTAAATGTCAATAATCACTTCTTCCTCCGGGAAAACATCAGCCCTGACAATCCTTCGCACCGTTTTTCCTGGATTGCCTTGGGCAACGCCATAGCACGGCAACCATGAGAGCCGTTCAGCCTTTTTTTTTTCCGGCACTGTATATGTGTACTGGATGCCGCGGACAGAGAGCGATACTCCAGCGCTTCACACAGAGCATTCACTTGCTTTGCTGCAAGCAGAGATGGTACCAGTTGTTCTGTACCGTCTACTGCCAGAGTAAACTGGCAATGAAAAGACGTTATCTCTCCTCCTCGTGTACTGTCGCTGCTATCATGAGTGCCCTGGCCTGAAATCGACCGGGGCGGCAACACAAAAGCAAAATTGGATTGACTCCCGAGTCAATCCCTCCCTTATAATTTCTAAAATAGAGTCATCCTGCCTAGAATAAGGGGCAAGTTGTATTAGATACCAGTGTATCAGAGAGCACAGTGTCCGGTGTCAGTATTACAGGGTGCCCTGCAACACCCACTGTTGCCTTCCCTTCTCCCCACCTTCCTGGGCTAACGGGCAGTGTCCTGCCATTTGTGTCATCGAAGTAATAAGAATTCGCAGAGAATAAGAAACACTGATTAGTGACATAAAATGAGGGGGAGGCAGCCTCCCGGGTCGATAAGATCTAATCCAGGCAGGACATTAAAGCGTGTGAGGGAGAGGAGCACAGCTGCTGCTGTCTGACAGTCCAGGCAGTACAGAATTCTTTCTTTACACAGGAAGGGGGGGCTGATTGAAGCTCAGCCCCAGTTGCTGTGATGAAGACAAGTTCACTGCGTTCTGTCCTATCTACTGGACCGGTGACCAGGGAATCTCATTCCCTCCGTCTATAACCCAGAGCGCCCCCAATATTCATAGGTAATAAAAGCAGTTGGCCGCACTCCCCGCGGGCTTCAAATAGAAAGAACCCAATGCGGACCATGGACGCACAACGCCGAATTACTGTGCCTAGTGTGGCCGCATGAAATCGAATTTATAATATCAGTTTTATAAAACCGATTTTAGCTAATTCGATATTATCCCGTAGTGTAGATGTGGCCTGAGATACTGGACTGAAATGATTTCTGCTGGAGTACTTTGAAAAAATGGGCTTGCTAGTGATGCTGCAAAGGTGCCAATCAAAGAAGTTTCTGGAGAAGAGAGGAAACCCAGTTTTCAAATCTGGGAACCTACCAGGCATTTTGGTGCTAACCTTGGTAATTAGGTGACTAAAAGGGGTATCTGAGTTATAAATGCACAGCTGGAAAACTCAGCTGCTCAGGTCTGAACTCTGGGCCCTGCACATCTAACTGTAGTTGACACACTGGGGTAAGAACTGACTGGAAGGCCTCAATCATGTGGTAGGATATCCTGGTACAAGTCTCTGCATCCTTGTGGAGTGTGAGCCTAAATTTGCACACAAAACACTGCACCCACAAACCATTGTCCCCACATTTACTGGGAGTGCAAACAAGTACATGAGTGCACAAATTGGGAAGCGTAATACAAATGGGCTAATTCTACCTACAACCACTTGTACACAGAGATTTAAAGGTCATAATGGAGCCAGCTGAACATTGGGGCTTTATGCTTTGTTAATTCGCTTTCTGGTGCTTCTGAGTGTGACTGGCATATTTATAGAATCAGTAGCTTCATGTACTGTATTGTCTACTGCCCCGGCCTCCATGATTAATTGTGCATAAAATTGGTTCTGTTATCTATTGTTTTTTCCTTATTTTAAATGTACTGGATGTTTCCTAAAAATTGTTTTCAGGTTTATAATTGCATATAGAGTTCTATAAAACTCATTATGAATCACTTTAATGGCTCTGGGTTATGCACTGTCTATTTGAATATAGACAAGAAAAAAGGCTATGGATTGCGTGCAAGTTACAAAACACAAGTTTCAACAAGTATTCCTCCATCTGCTGTCTGTTCATGCACTGTGAATGAGAGCGAGGAGGTGGGAACCACTCTCATCATTGTAAGTATCTCTGAAATAAATGATAATGAGCACAACGTCCTCTATGACTTAAGTACATGACATTACTTGATCATTTATCTATCCCACTTTGTATTCAAAACTGTTTCCATTTTTTATAGCCAGGGTCATTTCAGGAAAGCATCCTGCTCCTCTGTCTTTTTATCATTTATGCATCCCCATTTTATGGAACCAAAGTGAGGCCAAGTTTTCATGAGGTTGGAAATGTGACTTTTCACTCCGGGTTGTTAAAAATGCTAAGTGATGGGGTGTGTGCGCGCATGTGTGTGTGTGCATAGGCGGCGGGTTATACGGGCTCAAGGTGCCCAGGCTCCAGGAATATTCAGGGCCGGGTGCCCTGCTCCAGCAATATTTGGAGCTGGGTCTCTCCCCTGGCCCTGCCTGGATCAGGCCCCGGCCCCCACGGGTCTCCTCCCACCGCCCCGCCCCTCCGCGTCCCTGCCTGGAGCGAGTCCCGGCCTCCGCCTTCCACCCCTCCCCCTGCGTCCCCCCTCTGCTGCATCCCTGCCTGCTCTTGGCGCTGCCAGAGAACGGCTCCCGGCAGAACTGCTGTCTGCTGCCCCAGGGTCCTAGCGCCTGCCATTCGCTAATGGCAAGGCAGGCTGCCCTTACGCTGCCCTAGCCCTGAGCCTCTCCAGCGCCCCAAACCCTCACCCTCAGCCCCAACTCTCAGCCCCCTGTACCCTAATCCTCATCCCCAGCCAGAGCCCTCATCCCTCTGCACCCTAATCCTCATCCCCAGTCAGAGCCCTCATCCCTCTGCACCCTAATCCTCATCCCCAGCCAGAGCCCTCATCCCTCTGCACCCTAATCCTCATCTCCAGCCAGAGCCCTCATCCCCCTGCACCCTAATCCTCATCCCCAGCCAGAGCCCTCATCCCTCTGCATCCTGATCCTCATCCCCAGTCAGAGCCCTCATCCCCCCGCACCGAACCTCTGCCCCAGCTCTGAGCCCTCATCCTCCTGCGCCCTGAGCCTCTGCCCCAGCTCTGAGCACCCCCCGCAGCACGAACCCCTCATCCTCAGCCCCAACCCTCATTCCCCTGCATTCCTGATCCTCTGCCCAGCGTGCATCCACCTCCCCTTACGCTCACACCTCCACGCCCCAGCCGAGCCTGCACCCAAACTCATCCCATAAGCGCTGCACCCCTAGTCCCCTCCTGCACACCACTCCCCCTGCCTAGCCCTAGAGCACTGCAACCCAGAACCCAAACTCCCTCCAGATGCACTGCAGCACACCCCTCACCCCTTCCTACACCCCCATCACCATCCCAGAGCCTGCACCCGTCACCCATTCCTACACCCCCACCACCAGCCCAGAGCCTGCACCCAAACTCCATCCCAAAGCCTGGAGCCCTCACTCCCTCCTGCACACTCACCCTGTGCCCCAGCCAGGAGCCTGCACCCAGCACCCAAACTCCTTCCCAAAGCCTGCACCCTTCCTGCACCCTAATCCCCAACCCAGGACCTGCACCCCAGATCTCCTCCTTGAAACCCCGCTCAGAGCCTTAGGCAGGTGGAGGCGGAGTTGGAGGGGGAGGAGCTGGGGGGGTGGGTTCTGGGCACCACCAAAATTTCTACAAACTTGCCTCCCATGTGTGTGTGTATATGTGTAAAACAGTCCCTAGGGAGATCACACCATCCACATGGAGACAGGTGGGAAGGTGCTGCCCCTCAGATATCACATTTTCCTAACTCGCCAAAGCCTATACATCACAGTCATGAAACCCACTCCGAGAGCAGCTTCTGGGAGCAGAACCTCCCTTCAGGATTCCACTTCCCCTCCCCAGCCAGAGGGTCAGTCAGATTGGAGAGGTCCTGTGGGGCCCAGGCCTGCAGTGGAATCTCAGTGAAGCAGTGGCCTCGTCTTTCCACGGGAGCAGCAGAACGGGCAATGTTCTGCAGCGGGAGTTCTGCTTTCAGCAGTACTCACTCACATGGGGGTGAGCGGACTCCAACTCACAAGCTGGTCTTGAATCCTGCCCTTGGACAGAACTGTATTCTGGGACATACCAACAAATTCCCAGTGAGTGGTCAGCGGACTCACACTCTGCTTTGCTCACGTTGGTGAAATATCTTTTGAATGAAATATTCACTCCCTGCCTGCAGAAGTTGTTCAAGGCTGAAACAGAAGCAGAAAACTGGTTACTTATAGGGGTGAGAACACGTAAATATCCACTGTCTTTCTGTTTGTATCTGGACATCCCGCCTAACCATCAGTAGCAAGAACACAGCTTTTCACTCACATGAGAGCAATTTGTGTATAATCAAAGAACTGTAGGACTGGAAGGGACCCCAAGAGGTCATCTAGTCCAGTCCTTGGCACTCATAGCAGGGCTCAGTATTATTAAGAGCATCTCTGACAGGTGTTTGTCTAACCTGCTCTTAAAAATCTCCAATGATGGAAATTTCACAACCTCCCCAGGCAATTTATTCCAGTGCTTAACCACCCTGACAGTTAGGAAGTTTTTCCTAACGTCCAGCCTAGACCTCCCTTGCTGCAATTTAAGCCCATTGCTTCTTGTCCTAGCCTCAGAGGTTAAGAAGAACAAGTTTTCTCCCTCCTCCTTGTAACAATCTTTCATGTACTTGAAAACTGTCATCATGTCCCCTCTCAGTCTTCTCTTCTCCAGACTAAACCAACCCAGTTTTTTTCACTCTTCCCTCACAGGTCATATTTTCTAGACTTTTAATCATTTGTGTTTCTCTTCTCTGGACTTTCTCCACATCTTTCCTGAAATGTGGTGCCCAGAACTGGACACAATATTCCAGCTGAGGCCTAATCAGTGTGGAGTAGAGCAGAAGAATTACTTCTCATGCCTTGCTTACAATGTTCCTTCTATTACATCCAAGAATGACGTTTGCTTTTTTTGCCATAGTGTTACACTGTTGATTCACATTTTGCTTGTGATCCACTATGATGCCCAGATCCCTTTCCGCAGTGCTCCCTCCTAGGCTGTCATTTCCCATTTTGTGTGTGTGCAACTGATTGTTCCTTCCTAAGTGGAGTACTTTGCATTTGTCCTGATTGAATTTTATCATATAATGCAGCAGAAGGTCAACAGACCTGGGCAAAGTGTCAGAGAGAAGCAGAGAGGAAGTGAGAAAGGAGCCATCCTAGTCTCCTAACTGCTGCAGGCTGCAATATGAAGACAGCTACATCATCACAGAGCTGAGCAGCCTCTCTATTCCAGGAACTTTTTCATCAGTGTCGATTGTTCCAGAGCCTAGCACAGGGGTGCTCAGATTGTTCCACAGTAGGGAGTACATCTTATAAGAGCGCTTCTCTCACAGACACCTAACTGCGTGGACCACCAGCTCTGGTGTTCATTGAAAATTAGCCCTGTGGTAACTGTAATTGCTTATGTGGAAAACTGACATTAGGAAAGCATTTAATCTATTTTAGCATCTTTTAATACAATCTAACAGATGGAAACTAGGAACAGGAGCCAGCACCATGTGAGCAACCAGCCCTTCACAGACCACAGTGGCCCATGGACAACGGTTTGAGAACCTCTGGGGTCTTGCATACAAAAGAACAGTTAGCACCAGCAAGCTAATCCCCTAGATCAGATGGCTGCAGAGCCACAGTATGGGCTGTGTTATATACATTGAACTGAGGAAAGAGCAGTGCCGAACTCAGAGGGTTCTACTTTACATGTGAACATGCCCTTGAATTTTGATGCCTTCTAGCTTTGTCTCCTCTCAACCACCCTCCATTCTTCAAAGATTCACTTTGAATTTGGGGTTTGGGGTTTCATATGGCTTCATGAAAGGCTAAAAACCATCAAAGGCTATTAATTATCCATTCATTCTGATGTCATGGGATAAGAAGGGAGGTTCTCTCATGGACTGGTAACTAGTTAAAATACAGGAAACAAAGAGTAGGAATAAATGGTCAGTTTTCAGAATGGAGAGAGGTAAATAGTGGAGTCCCCCAGGGATCTGTGCTGGGCCCAGTCCTACTCAACTTATTCATAAACAATCTGGAAAAAGGGGTAAACAGTGAGGTGGCAAAATTTGCAGATGATACAAAACTTCTAAAGATAGCTAAGTCCCAGGCACATCGTGAAGAGCTACAAAAGGATCTCTCAAAATTAGGTGACTGGGCAATAAAATGTCAGATGAAATTAAATATTAATAAATGCAAAGTAATTCACACTGGAAACCATAATCCCAACTATACATACAAAATAATGGGGGTCTAAATTAACTGTTAACACTCAAGAAAGAGATCTTGGAGTCATTGTGGATAGTTCTCTGAAAACATCCACTCAATGTGCAGCGGCAGTGAAAAAAGTGAACAGAATGTTGGGAATCATTAAGAAAGGGATAGATAATAAGACAGAAAATATCATATAAATCCATGGCTATTAGCCAGGTTGGGCAGGGATGGTGTTCTTAGCCTGTTTGCCAGAAGCTGGGAATGGGCAACGGGATGGATCACTTGATGACTACCTGCTCTGTTCATTATTTTTGGGGCACCTGGCATTGGCCACTGTCGGTAGACAGGATACTGGGCTAGACGGACCTTTGGTCTGACCCGGTAGGGCCGTTCTTATGTTCTTATTCAAACTCCTACGTCAGCCTAGGCTTGCTCAGTATGCTCAAGAATCTTTCAGGAGCTGAACCCGAGCTGAATTTCAAGTTTGTAACAAACAGAGAAACCAAGCACACGTAGTGTTATTGTGGGTTTCACTCTGGACAGAGCATGGAGAGGTGGCTTTAAATCTTAGATTCCTTTTGTCATCTCAGATTATTCTTCTACCAATCTGTATGTTCCCAATGCTCTCTCCCTCATTAATTCTTCCTTACAAGTACATGCTAAAACCAGATTCTAAGAAATCAGAATAAATTCAAGATGTCCATTTCACCAACCATTGATCAGATCAGCTAAATCAATTTTGTTCAGAATTATGTGCTCATTTACAAAAACAAATTCCTCTCTTTGCTCAAACATTAAGATAGTTAAGACAGTGACTAATTCCCTACATATTAATCACTGATCAAGATATGACATATTATTAATAAGGGAGCTCAAATTGGCAAGAAAATGCTTTTATCTAGATATATCCTTTTAATTCAAAAGTGAATTAAAGCTAGAAAAAGCAAATTATGTTACTGAATAAAATGGTGTCTGGGAAATGAAGCTGAATCTTAACATTTTCAAAGGCAATACTGGGACCAGTATAATTTAATATTTTAAATGACCTGGATAATGAGCGTATTGAAATTTGCAAATACACCGAAATGTAAGGTAATGCAGGCAAAGTCACAAGAAAATTAGGAAGTCTACAGGAAAACGAAATGAATTTAGTGAACCAGCATAAGGATGCCAACATGAAATTTCTCTGACTATGCAGTTATAAAATGGGTAACTGACATCAATGTGTGAAAGTGATTTTCTGGGTTTAATTACTTTTATTTTATTTCTTTAGTACTGTTCTCTCTCAGTTTTTTTTCCCCCTTTGGCCCTGACTAGACTAAGGAAATAAAGTTTTGTAAAAAAATGTGCTAGGAAACATGCTAATATATTTTAACCACCTCTGCGTACCTAGTCTAGACCTGATTTGACCCCATTAAACGAGTGTTAGCTGATCCAGGTCAATGCGACACATTTTTAGTAGTGCAAGGTGGTGTGTGAATCACTACATTAAGTTCTAAGTGCTATTTAAAAAGGAGTTAATTAAAATGTGTTAGGCAACACTTAAAAAAAAGAAACACTTTTTATTCCTAGTCTAGACTGGCCCTTTGAGGCAGAAGCGTTCCATGCTCAGTAGCCCTTTGTTCATCATCGTTCAGCACTGCAGAGGGCCAGCACACAGTCTATCCACCATTTCACTTCCACCCACCTCCAAAGGAGAGTCACGCTGGGCTTCTGAGTCACTGCAGTTTTGGAGAGGTGTCTCCAAATGTGATATTAACAGGCAGTGCATCTATGTCGCTGAGGTGAGATTTGGCCCGTATAATTGATTACTTGTCTCTAAGGAATCTGATTGTTGTTACCAACGAACCTAATGCCAGGTCATTTGATGTAATCCATAACAGTGTCATCTTACTGTGAGCAACATTCTTTTGCAAGGTTTAGATTCCTGAGATTTTAGAAGTCACATTAAAGAACTCCTTTAAAAAACGCATGTTACTAAAACGACAATCTTCTTGTACAACAGGAAATAACATATTGTATGCTCTACATTCAACCGCATCTTATGGCCCTCAAAAAAAACGTTTTGTAGGGAAAAATAATTCCCCCCACTGGGAGGTTACTCAGGGAAATCCTATGGCCTGTGTTCTGCTGGTGGTTGGACCAGATGATCACACGGGTCCCTTCTATGAATCTCTGATGCAGAACACAGCATTTCTGAAGCAGATCCCACTTCCTGTTAAAGTTTATTTTATTCTAAAATAGCTGTGCTCAGATTGTAGATGTGTAACCCACTGCTGGGTGTGTGTCATCGGCCCCCCCTCTCTGCAGAGGATGTAAGTTAACAGAGCTGCCGCTGTGGGAGCCACAGCTCCTTAACTCAAGCTGTAGAAGTTTGTGCTTTTAGCTCAGGAGGTCCCCCACTACATCCCTGCTGTTTCAGTCAAGATCGCCACCATCACAGGTGCTTGAGCGTTATTTCTCCCTGCAGGAAATTTATGCTTTTCATTCTTTGCTGAACAGCCTCTGTTTCTTTAACCCCTGCACAGCTCATGTTCAGCTGATTACAAACAGCTCAGTGCTTTGGGGTCTGAACCAGCCCACATCTTAATATTAAAAAAATAAATAAAATGCTAATTTTTTTAAATGAACTTTTTTTCTAACTCCAATTTATTTGGCAATACTTCTGCAAAGGGATTTCAGCAAACCGAACAAATACATTTGTGTTCAGTTTCCAATCACACCCGCAGTGAGGTGTCTGCCAAAGACCTGACTCAGAATTTTTCTGTGTCATGAAAGTGGGCAACACAGTGTGGTCTCTGCTCAAGTCCAAACACCCATGAGGTCAACTGTGAGAGTGCTGCGCAGCACCACAGCTCCCTCACCAACTGCCACATCTGCTACACAGAGAGGCGGCCTTTGTCTCTCAATCAGAAACAATATCCAAGGGGAGCTGTCATGCGGTGGGCAAACTTTAAGAGGTTCAGATGTACCCCAGAAGCTCCTGGACCAGATTCTCAGCTGATTTACACTCTCTGAAGATCTGGTTCCATATGCTTAGCCTGAGATAATTACATCTCTTCAATCTGCAAAACTGGGTTAGGAATCTCACCCCAAAAGCATCTCTTGAGATACTCAGCACTTCCGACTTCATGTCAGGCTTGACAGCAGCAGTACTTTTTGCAGTATGTTGGTAATCACATACCAGACTTGGCCAGAACTAGGAATTGGAGAGGTGGAAGGGAAAGCAAAGCAAAGCAAAGCAAAGCAGAGAAAAGCTAACTGGATTTTTTTCAATCACAAAACAGATTCAGTTCTGGATCAATGTGAAATTGGACTAAGGTTCAGACAAGTTCTTACTTTAGCTGAACCAGTTTCCTTGCCAATAGTTTTAACTTTCCCACCATACTATATCATGGATACATTAATTACATCCTTTGAATAAATCTACAGACATTATCACAGTGGAATATAGCTAGACTTCCTCACTGCAAGTATTTACACCTTTCATCCCAGGTCTTCCAAACATTAAGTCTTATAACACTAAGATACCCGTTTTACAGAGGGATAAACAAAGATTTAGCAATATGTATAAAGTCAGAGAGCAGAGAGTATAAAGTCAGAGACTCTTGGCAGAGTCAAGAACACAGCCCAGGAGTTTCTTACTCTAGACTCTCAGGTAACGTCTACTCTTGAAGCTAGGGATGGGATTCCTAGCTAGCATAGACATGCTCATTGTAGCTCTCATCAACGTAGCATGCTAAAAATAGTTGTGTAGCTGGGGTAGCACAAGCAGAAGTGAGCAGCGGCACTGGTTAGCTGCCCAAGTATGTACCCTTAGGGTCCAGATGGGTTTGCCCTTTGGACAGTGAGACTATGCCCATGCTAGCTTGAAGAGAGCTAGTGCAAGTATGTTGATGCCGGTTGGGAATCACACACCCCAGCTCCAAGTGTAGATGTATCCATAGTCTCTTACTCTAGAATTCCTGGATCTCATTCTCTTCCCTGAAACAAGACGGGAAGCTTCCACCACAATTTCCAGAACAACATTCTGGCCAACTCCAAGGGTTAAAAAAAATTCACAAGTCAGCCCCATAATATCATGAGATTTGCTTAAAGATTAACAATGTGTTTAAAAATAGCTATTTTGGGTTTATTTTTATTTGTTTTCTGGTGTCATAGCGTTTTCATGCTTTCTCCACAACTAAGATGGCTAGAAAATTTCATTAAAGAAAACTAAGCTGTAAAATAAGCTGTAACATAATTACATAACTCCAGGAGCTGGAACTACAAGAAAAGCACAAAATATTGTGAAATTCGTAATATAATTGTGAGAATTGGCAACACTGGATCACATCATGTTCAGTGCAACCCTGTTGCTTCAATGATCATTAGTTACTATCTTCACTGAATTTCACCTTGACAAATTGGAGAATTGGTCCAAAACCAAAAAGATGTAATTCAATAAAGACCAGAACAAAGTACTGCACTTAAAAAGGAAAAAACAAACAACTGCACAACTACAAAATAGGGAAAAAACTGGTTAGACAGTAGTGCTGCAGAAAAGGATCTGGGAGTTATAATGGATCACAAATTGAATATGGCTGAGGGAACTGGGATTGTTTAGTCTGCAGAAGAGAAGAATAAGGCGGGATTTGATAGCTGCTTTCAACTACCTGAAAGGGGGCTCCAAAGAGGATGGATCTAGACTGTTCTCAGTGGTACCAGATGACAGAACAAGGAGCAATGGTCTCAAGTTGCAGTGGGGGAGGTTTAGGTTGGATATTAGGAAAAACTTATTCACTAAGAGAGTGGTGAAGCACTGGAATGGGATACCTAGGAAGGTGGTGGAATCTCCTTCCTTAAAGGTTTTTAAGGCCCGACTTGACAAAGCCCTGGCTGGGATGATTTAGTTGGGGTTGGTCCTGCTTTGAGCAGGGGGTTGGACAAGGTGACCTCTTGAGGTCCCTTCCAACCCTGATATTCTATGATTCTATGAGCCAACAGTGTAGGATGCAGTTGCAAAAAAGGCTAATATTCTGTAGTCTATTGACAAGAGTGTGGTATCTAAGACACAAGAGTTAATTGTTCCAATCTATTCAGCACTGGTGAGGCCTGTATTGAAGTACAGAGTCATGTTTTGGGCACCACAGTTTAGGAAAGATGTGGATAAACTGGAGACAGTCCAGAGAAGAGCAACAAACATGAAAGATTAGAAAACTTGACCTATGAGGAAAGGTTAAAAAAATTTGGCAAGTTTAGTCTTGAGAAAAGAAGACTGAGAGGAGACCTGATAACAGTCTTCAAATATGTTCAGGGCTCTTATGAAGGGGACAGTGATGAATTGGTCTCCACGTCCAATGAAGGTAGGACAGGAAGTACTAGGCTTAAGGGAGAGATTTAGGTTAGCTAAGGGAAGATTTTCCAACTCTAAGAGTAGTTAAACTTTGGAATGTGCATTCAAGGGAGGTTATAGAATCCCCGTCATTGGAGGTTTTTAAGAACAAATTATACAAATACCTGTGTCTGATAGCCTAGCTTTACTTGGCCCTGTGTCAGTGCAGGGGGCTGGACTAGATGACTTCTCAAGGTCCCTTCCAGACCTACATTTCTATGGTCCTATAGCAATGTATAAAGAACTACTTTGGATAATATAAATACAAATAACGTTTGAGAATAGTTTCTCCAAAGGCCTGATCCAACTTCAAAGATCTGTGAGCACAGTCCAGGTTAGATGATATCAGATAGTAGTAACGTATTTAAAATCTTTACTGAACAAAGTATAGTCAGCAAATGGCTCCTTCCTCTCCAGCAGATCTCTGACCCACTAATATAGTGGAGTAAACCAATTTAATCCAAAGATCTGAAGTGTAGTTTTGAGGAGCTGAGAACCAACGCTGAGTCTAACATTACCACATTTACCAAGAAAGAGAAAAAAGTAATGCCCAAATCAGGTTCAGGCCTTTATATTAATTCAGTGCCAATCAGTAAAACTTACTTGAGGCTTATCAGCTCCAGTCATTACATTACATGCCAGAAGCACTAAGACAAAGGTCTGTGGAATTATCAGTTCATAATAATGTCAGGAGGCACATTAGTCATGTTTACAGTTCAGCAGGATTCATATTTCATTTTAAAACATGATTCAATCTTTATATCACAGTAAGAAAGAAAAGAAGAAAATAACATACCTGTAAAACACTAGATCAAATAAATGAATCTCTAATCACAAGCACACGCTGGCTGTTTTTGGGTAATGCCACATTTTCCGATCTCAGGTGCAATGCTCTGCTTCTCTGAGACCCAAAATTATGCTGGAACATGACTACAGAAACAACCCAATTGCTAAATGATAGTTCCAATCATATTTAGGTGTAAGATAATGATCTGAAAGACAAAATGGCACAAAAAGGCAGGAGACGATGACGTTACAAGGAAAGGAGCAAGGCGCATCCTTTACTCTTTTAGTTTAACTGGTCTCCTGCCCTGCCACAAACAACATTTCTCTGCAGACCTTCAAACTACCTCCATTTGCAGGGAAGTTCAACAGAAACCAGCTTCAGGAATCACCCTTGGCTTCCGCCAGGGACCATTACTCTGACCAGACTGAAAGTGATAAACCTGCTTTACTTTATAGCTCTTCCCCTGGAAGACACTATGGATAAAAAAGTCGATAGATTTTGATATCTTAATTGCTCATCTAATGTATTTTTAGTAGCAATTCCTGCATTCTCCTTCCATTTCATAAGCACTGACTAAGAGAAGTTGAAGGGAAGAGAAAAGAAACCTAAGAGTAAAGTTATGGAAACATTTACTGCATGAACCAGTTCTTGCTTCTGTCTGTCAACATGTTCTGGATCAAGCTACAATTCTTTACTTCCCAGGAACTTTAAAATCTATACATCTTAGCACCTGATTTAACTAATCTGGAGCCATTTGCAATGCAAACTTAAGGCACTTGTAATGTCTCAGGAGGACACTGTAATGCTCATAATGATGCGAAAGCTAAAACTAACAACCAGGAAGTGATGGGCTAACCTGCTCAGCAAAAGCAAAAAGGGGGGGGGGGTATATCTGCTAAAGAAAAAGCATGATGCTGCTCGAGGAAATGCAGCAGCCTCAAAACGCGTTCAGAGCGTCAACAAGTTGTCTTGGCTGCTCTCAGAAAAACAGACAAACTAAAAAGAGTGCCTATCCTTCAGTATTTATTAAAATCTGAACACTGACAGTGAATATACGGAAAGGGAAGGGGCATGATTCTTATCTAGAACTGCAAGTTATTGGGCCGGGGTGAAACTCTTTGGCCTGTGTCCTGCAGGGGGCCAGACGAGATGATTACAATGGTCCCTCCTGGCATTAAAATCTATTAATCTGATCTTGCAACTGACATGGTCTTTCTTAGCACAGTGGTCCCTATATTTTTACCTGTGCAAACTACGTCTATGGTAATGTTACTGTCTTTGATACTGAACGGTACGCTATACTGGAACTAACTAGCTGGGCTGGACTGAAAGCAATATATAAAGAGATATATAGGCATCAGAACAAACTAGATATTTGTGATGGCACCTAGATGCCTTTTATCACTTATACAGTAATGATGAATCAGCATTACAGTGGCATAAATCACATAGCCATTCTGACAGGCTTCAGGAAAAGAGCTGCTGGAAGTTTAGGAAGGTCTGGCATGAAATATGTTTGTTCAGTCTTGATTCAATTCTTTTCGCTGACGTACAGACACTCTGCACAACTATACATATTTATGTGCATCTTTTGTTAATGCTTTTGTTTTTATTTGAAACCATTGTTTTCTGCAGCTGTCAGATGGGACGATTCTGCTACCTTCTTCCAGTCTATCCACCAGCCAGCTGGACTTTTATACCATGCTAACAATCATAGCGTTTGAGTGTTTCACCCTGGTCCAGAGAAGGGTGAGGAAAATGACAACAGAGAGATGTGGCATGAGGAGAGATTTAACAGACTAGCATTCTTCAGAATGGAGACAAAGAAGAGATGGACAGGGTGGAGGTACATAAAATAAAGAATGGGATTGAGACAGTCATTTCATCACTTTATCCATTCTTTCTCATAATACAAGAACAAAGGGACAGACACTCATTATGCTAAGTCCCTTCCAAACACAGTCTAAAGGGATTTTAAAAGGGATTAAGCTAAACTGGAAAAAAGCACTCTCATTCTGGAATAAATGTGTCCAAATGGGGCTTATACCCAAATCACTAATTATTCCAGAATAGCTATTTCAGTAAATCTCCAAGCGCAGGCAAACTCTTACATTTATACCCACTTGAACACTCCTTTATGGTATCAGAGGTGTGTGAAGTGGCGTTAGGGTAAGTGAGAATTTCGGCCTAAGTGAAATTAACAGGTAACCTGTAAAACTGATAGAAGAGAATATTCTTGCACGCACCAGTGTAAAATGTGGTATCCATTGGCACAGGCCATTACTGAGGCAGAGAACTTCAAAATGTTTTCTCTTGGATGATGATAACACAGAAGAACCCTCATGCTTTAGGCCACAAACCAACTACAATTGCCTGTGGCTGGAGGAAACCTCCCTCCAAGGGCAGGTTGCTGAATAATTATCTGTTAGGAGGGTTTTATACCTTCCTTTGATGCATCTAGAAACAGCCACTGTCCAAGAAACAACAATCGCCTAATTCCTGTTCCAAACACCACAAACTGTATTGTAAACAAAGAGCCAGTGTCATCAGCTCAAAGAGTTGGCAATGTTTGTCGAGTCTTCTTTGTAAGATACAGAGAGGCTCTGCACCGTGTCAAAGGCAGTATATAGCGCACGAGTGAGCAATGGGTGCAGGGTCAGGAGAGGCAGCAGTCTCACTAGTTTATCTAATTTCTTGTTTCCTTCGCAGATTTTTTCCCTCACAACATCAGAGTAAAAATGAAGCGCCCACCTCCAGGATGAATACAATAGTTATTATTTAGCAGGCACTTACATCCACAGTATACTGTGGTGAAAATGTCAGAAAGTTGGAGAAATATGTTTGTCTGAGGATAAGTGCAGACTGCTAGTGTACACAGATGGCTCACAATGATTTAACTCATTTTCCCTTATGTAATCTGTACCCATTCTCCCTAACGTATAGTTGCTTTTATTCAACAATACAATATAGTAACTGGATATTAACTTTATATCAGCCAGCCGTCAATTCAGCGGAGACCTCAGAACTTTTCTTGGTGACAATCAATATGCTACTGAAGTACCACATATTTTGGTGGTTTTGAATACTAGTGTGGACTAATTAAAGGCTGTGAAATTCAGGATTAGGAATCATTTGCTGAACTGATGTTGATTTCACTGGGGCTATTTCCAGAGTAAGCGATTATTTAGGTGAGTAAGCATGGCAGATTGTCTCCGATTGTTTTCTATTCTGGGACACACAGAACAACCCATGTATCAAGATATTTAGGATAAATGTAACGGGTCTGATTCTTATCTCAGTAAGAATGGGGTAGATTAGGAGCAACTCTACTGAATGCAATGGAATTACAGTAATATAAGAAGGGAGTGAGCAAGATTAGAAGCCAACCTAGTAAATAAAGAGTTACATCCAGTTAGAATCCACCCCTTCATTTTGGTTGCATGTTGACTTATGCAGCTGGATATAGGGATAAATGGTGTCTTGGGAGCTGAAGATAAGGGGCTTACAAAAATCTAATTTTATGGTGCATTCTCTTAACATTTTATTTTATTTTAAAAAGCATTGGAAATTAAACACATTACTTAACCTAATTACCGCCCCAAAGGCAGCGGTGAATAATATTAATGGAATCTTTTTTTTCATGGCAGGTAGTTACTAGCAAATTAATCAAGTGAATTAATTGGATGCATTAAAGTGTACAGCACCAGCTAGTACTGCAGAAACCAGAGGTTGTGATGAAAATTTGATTTTGTCGACACTTTGACACCTTGAACTGGGTCCATGCAACATTTATCAGAACACCTCCAGCAAAAGAGTCATTTAAATTCAGTGATGTGCATTGTAAAAACTCCCTCCTCTGCTCCAGCCAGACTGATCAGCATCATGTCCCAGTATCTCCTAGCTAACCCTTCACACTTTACCAGGTATTGGATATTTTCAGTATTAGAGGTGTTTGGCAGCTACGTTCCCTTCCTCCTACCCACAGTTTTCCCCTACTTTCCTTCCCTTTCCAACAATTTGCAAGAATCATTCTGGATAACCCGTTTCCTGGAAATCCCCCAAATCCTATTCACAACCGAACAGAAGCCAGGAGTTCTTGGCTCCCAAGCCCTGCTCAGTTCACTAGACAATGCTGCCTCTCTTACATACACGTCAAACAAAAGCTACCTTGGTGCAATTTTGCATAAGTTATGTGACCTTTGAAACAAGCAGGAGGGATAGTTCAGTGGTTGGAGCATTGGCCTGCTAAACCCAGGCTTGTGAGTTCAATTCTTGACGGGGCCATTTAGAGATCTGGGACAAAAATCTGTCTGGGGATTGGCCCTGCTTTGAGCAGTGGGTTGGATTAGATACCTCCTGAGGTCCCTTCCAACCCTGATATTCTAAGTTTTTTCCTACAGACATTTAGCAATAAATGTTTTGCCCTGTTCCACTTAGAACCAAAACTGTAAGTCACATAACTGGAGAGCATAAGATTTTCTAGTGCTTGAATCAGCCTTCAGCCATGATACATATTTCATTTGACACCTACTCCTAATAAATTACATTAATTGAACTTGCTTATGTCTCATAGCGACCACCCTTCTAACAGAGCCAAACTTCCCCCAAAAGAACACTGCACATTTTCAAAGAAATAAAAGCTTTGTAAATCATGAGTGTGCTGGAAGATTTGAGTGTTCTCATAAGTGCTTGTTAGAGGGTGGAAAAGGGAGGAATTGCAGATCCTTAGCTCTCCTTTGGTCTGTGGCAGCACAAGTCAGAAGTCACACTGTGCCAACCAATCAAATTTACCTGCTGGGATACTCACCAAACTCTACTGTTGCCCAGGTTAGTGCATACAGTACCGAGAGCCTGATCTTGGGAAGAGCTGAGTACCCTCCCTTGCCACTGAAGATCTGGTCTACTTTACATACGTTACTTGAGGGCAGGGCCTCTATCGCCTCTTCGTGCCATTGAGCCCCACCTCACTCTGTGTGCTCCACAGTTAGATTTGGAAGTATTAGATTTTCATCAGTAAATGTCGGTACACATCAATTTCACCATCCACACACAGACTGACAACAAAATATTTTCATCAAAACCTACAGAAAGGCTAAATAAGAAAAATGCTCCTTCCAGTCTGATTTATGGATATTTACTTTGTATATTTTGACATATGATGCTTACGATTTGTCTTTTAATGGTTATAAAGCTTTAACTTTTTGAATCACAGCATCATTAAATAATCATGGTCTGACAACCCCCCCCCATAATCTCATGCAACTGTGAAAATATAAATATATAAAAACCTAAAAAAATTGCTTAGAAATAAACATTGATATTATCCATTGAAATTACAGAAAATCAAAATTCAGTTCTGCCAAACCTCATTAGAGTTAATGACACTAAAGTCACTGGTGAAACTCATTACTGCCTCTATGGTCTGGGAATAAGGGATGGGATCACACATACTGGCATTCCCACTTTGGTACTATTTTCCCTGGAAAAAATGTTTGTTGTCCCCAGGGTTCAGTGTAATGTGGCAAACTTCGTACCAGGGAGCAACCTCCAGGTGTAAAAATATGCACAAGACTGAGAAGAATAATAGAGAAAAGGTCAGAGAGGCAGCGGAGATCGGCACACAAATAAGCAATGTATGTATTCATTATTGTTCGCCAATCTTCCTCTCAGTAACTTCAGCCTATGTACTGGCATGGAAAATGCCAGATGAAAAATTCAACTGCTTTCTGTTGGTTCTGATAGGGAACCAACAGACTAGTTAAAGAATTGAAATTAAGTCTTCTGGGGCTTCTGCTGGGGACAAGGCACCATGTTTGTTTATCATTCCCACAACCTCCTTCTAGCGATTCTAGGTTTTTTTGGCCATGGTGCTAGACAGAGCACCAATGTTTTTCAGAATTGCAACTTCACAACAGATTGACCCAGCCTAATCCCTAGTCCAGATTTCTTCAACCACATTCAACCACTGTCTGTTCAAGAAATGTCCAAGACTAGAAGAGAGAAGGCTTGCAGAACAGAACTGAGGTGCACTAACAGAACTGCACACAGAAAGCTGCAGTATGTGCATTCAAGCTCCCTCTAGCCGGTGCTCTGAGGCCCCCACTTTGAAAAGTTACCCCAATGTTTCTTTGGAAAGGTAGCTGTCCAACTGATGTTGATTCGGTTGGTATTGCTGTTATTTTCTGTTTTGTTCTCCTTGTATTCACATTAAAAATGCAACACACAGTGAACAAAACACATACAGATGTGCAAAACTTCCCCAAAACACACAAAAGTCAGGCCCATAAATCTTTTGAGGAAACTGGGCCAAGTTCTCAGAACACATGAACCAGTGTACCATTCTTCATTCCAGAACACAAACCTCATTGCCTGGGACGGTTTGGATTAAAATAAAAACAGGGCATGGAGGGCGTGTTCCGATCTTGATTAGGTTCTGGCTGGGGTTCGGAATTTGGGTTCAAGACAAATCAGGGACAGGGTTTGGGTTTGGATTTGTTAGGCATTTTTTCAACTCAAGAAACTTAATCCTAGTTACATCTTTTAACCTGTTTTTAAAAAAAACAACATAATTTCATACCCATATTTGAATCCAGAAATAGGTCTGGGGAGACTGACATGTTGATTAAGTCATCAGACAAAATGCTGATGTCTCTTTGGAATCAGCAGCAGCAAGGCAGCAGCTGTTCCTAAGAGCAATTTTGTCCCATGTGGTGGAGTTGGCAGGCAGAAAGTTAACATTTAGCTCCTGCAGGAGCTGAGCCCGTCAGTAACAGGCGGTGCTGCATCAGCAGATATGCATTCTACCCACAGTATATGGATGGAAAGGAACTTCTGCCTTTACATTAATTATTTAATATACTTGACACAACCCTTATGTTCGCAATCTGGATCTGCACAGAAAAACTGTAAACTACCCCAGAGCTCAGCAGATTTTAATAGTTACAGAACACGAAGGAAGAACTTGTCAACAACAGCAATTATTGAAAGCTGTTAGCACTTTCAGGCATCAATAGCTTTGCATGAAATCCCACTTTAGCTCTGGCTCAGGCTCTCCGTTGGCTATCCCGGGGCACATATTGAGCAGAGCCGCAAGCAGAGTGGGCACATGGACGACTGTATTGGTCTCACCCGACCAAGCAAACATTTTGTGGAGGGAGCAAGACAGCTTCTCCAAATTTCTGGGGTTGGTATCAGAGTTCCAGTAGCAGTGATATGCCTCTGAAGGCACTGCCTCTGGGAACCATGTAACAGTTGATGTGTGTGCATAAGCAACTACTCAGGATAGCCACAAGTACAGTTCATCAGGTTTCCAACCAACACACAACCAGGAACAGCTCTGCTGGTGCTGACAGACAACCACCCCCTGGCTGAGGACAGCTATTTGTCTCCTGATAGCAGCACAAAACCACACCTGTTACTGGGATCGTCAGAGGGAATAACAGTGCTCCCCAGGAAGCTTTATGGTAAATGTCACTCCTGAATACATTTTCATAACTAGGTTACAACTTTGGCCACAGTCAAAATGATGGATTTCAACTGTAAATATTTAACCCACAGCGTCCCTTTCCAAGCCACGAAAACCTATTAAAACCTGCCAGTAACAAAGGGTTACATTGCTGTCAAGACTTGAGAGCTCCTGGATTCTTATGTTGCAATTCCACACACATCTGCCGCTGCTGAATCTCTATAATGTCTGTCTGGAAGAAGGCTGATAAAACTGCACAGCTCTCAGTTATGTTAACATGAGATACACCTACAAAGTGCTGAGGGAAGAGATAGCCACCATTACCACAGCCAGGTCACTGCACTACGGCCTCTTTCTCTGTACATCACCATCAAGAACAGTTTGGAAAATGCCAGCAGAAAATTCTCGACAAAAGCCACAAGGTCCAACTTTATATTTGTTTCTCTACCATGAAGGGGCCAGTCAGGGCTTCCCAGTGGAAAGCAGACCCACACTGTGATACTTGGGGCACACACGGCCCCAGAACAAAACTCTCTGGCTTGTTTCCCTGCTCCTCTACCCAGCATGACACCACAGCCACTGTAACCAGCTGCACACGTGAAGCCCTTGCAGTGGACAGCAGCTAGTTTTCTTGGTCCTACAAAACCCAGGAATATCACCACATAGTCTCCTGGTACCTGATCTATTCACTTGCTATTTACATATACAGAGATCTCTCTTTTACAGAGCATTCCCGGAACAGTCAATGCATGGAGTGGGAGATGGTTCCTGCGATGTGAGAGCTGAGGACTGTATGAAAACCCACAGTGTGAGGGATGCCAGAAGGAAGTCTGGAAGTGCCACTAAGTTTTTGGCAACCAGCCAGAGTTCCTGGATCACCCAGTGCTAGGAATACACCTAAGGCCTTGGTCCCACTAGATGTCCTGGCAGGCCAGCCCTGCACTCCCTGATCTCTGCCTGCACAGAACAGCTATCAGACCTGTGTTCCTGTGTGTCCCATCCCACACCTGAACTCAGGTCTCTGGAGTTTAAGGGCTACTGCATTAAACATTGAAGAGGCTCCAGAAGAGGCATTTTAAATGAAGACAAACAGTCCCTGCCATGATTTACCCACATGAAGCCTCCACAAGTTTTTGTAAAGCAAGTAAAAGCTTATAGAGCAAAGCTTTCCGGCGTATCGATGTCATGCACCTTCCTACTCCACCCCTTCCATACTGAGAGCGCTCAGTAGCAAACATGGCCGAACACTTGCACTGCTACTGCCAGCCTCATCCCCTGCCACTCAGTCACTGGCCTGACTTTCCATATAAACTAGGATGAAACTTGTCTAGTCTGGAGAAAAAGAAACCCTGGAGCTGTCAGGCCAGTGTGCACACGCTGTTAAAATGTGTCTTCACAAACTTTAATAATATTTTGCTTCCACCAAAATAATGAAAAGACGTATGGAAAGAGACACCTGACAATGGTTTATTATTAGAACAAATAACTCTGGCTGGTGCTGAGTTTAGGGGGGTAGGTTGTAAACCAGGCTAACAGCTGCCCACTCAGCCAACCCACTAGGGACCTCCAGGACTGAAAGCACAAGTTTCAATAGCTTCAGCTAAAGAACCGGGCTCTGGAGCTGGGACTCTCCTGGCCTCACATCCTCTATGGATCAGACACAGAGGGGAGAAGAACAAGTCACACTGGGCAGTAGGTTCCCACACACAGAGAAAAATTAATTCATTGATCTGTTTCCTGCCATGGGGTGGGTGGGTTCCCCCTAGGGCTCTGTCAGGAGAACAGGATTTCCTTCACCCACCCCCAGAGCCCTCTGCATTGGCTCTGTGCTCCTGGTGACCCCACTCCCTGCCCAGGGACTGCCCCTGCCCACAGCTACCCTGGGGAACTCCCTTAAAGGGAGTTTCTCCCCTCCGCCATCTCCACGCTCAAAAGACAACCTTTCCCTGGTAAACTCTGCAGGCCACAAGGGGATGATGTGAGTTCTCCCTCTCCACGCTCTCCTTCCCCACACATCCAGTCTCTGCCCTCACCCCGTGCAGACCCCAAGAACATCAGCAGGACACCACAAGGTCTGCTGCCATGTGGGAGAAGAGAGAGCTGCGCAGACCCCTAGGGGGCACAATCCTTATTCTCCACACCCCAATTTTTGTCTGCTGTATTACTCTCCTGGGAGAGGATTAGAAGGCAAGGGGGAAAGTTCCTCTCCCAGCTGCGGGGTGCTGCAGTCGCCAGCAGTGCTGATCATCAGCTTAAAAGCCATTTTCAATGCAGTATTTCAGGAGAGGAGGCACAGATGAGGTTCTTTCATTTGGAGGAAGAAGAAAGGTTCCCAGGAATGGGAGGCTGTCATTGGACCTACTGTGATAAAACATTTTGAATTTCTAGGCTGAAAACTTTTCCCGAACGTAACAGTCAGTTCAGAGACAGGTCTCGTGCACTGAATGCAAAGTTATTTTCTTTCTCAACATCTGTACGTGTCTTTCTTATCCCAGCGAGCAGCCCTGGCAGCTGTGCTCACCCAGCTCACTCCCCAGACTCTAACCAGCTTTTCAGAGCAGCTGAAATGGACGTATAGCAAACCACTCTAGCTGCGTACAAGTGCAAAGTACCTGTACCTGAGTGAAAACACGTTAGGTGGGCAAAGCACAAGTCAATGTAAAATCATAAGAAACACGGGAGACATTGAGTTAATTAAAAGTTGCAAGGAATCAAAAGCAATAAATGCTAATGAAGTCTTTAATTCAGTAAACATTTCTAACCAGTTCCTGAACAGCAACCCCACCGGAATACACTGGTCTGCTCAGATATGAGCTCTTCTTGCTTCCTGTGTTAATCCCGTCTCAGGGGATCCTCTCCCTCCAAAGTGCTCTGTCCAACACCAGATCCTCTGTCACACCCATGCGAACATGTCTTCCTTTATGACATCCCACCACTTCTTGGACTGGCCCTTCTCAGACTTGCTCTGCTGGACTCTGTTATCTATTTGAGGACTCAGGAGTCAGTGTGTGGTTTGTGAGTGAGCTTAGACACAAGAATGGCCAAACCATCATTTTCCCAAGCAAGCCACCACACCATCTTGCAATCACCCTTCTTCTGGGAGACACTGCTGTCACACGAAGGAAAGGCATTTTTCTCCCTTTGGTTGTGACAGGCAGGATTTACTTCCCACCAGCAAAGTTTTTCTCACAGAAGCGTGAGTTTGTTCTTTGTTGAAAGGGCATTATTATTGTCTGGAGCGGCCTATGTAGCTCGTGTTTGATTACATGGCCCTAGTTCAACTGCGGGTTTGAGGCAGGGGGACGTATACTTGGATATGGAATTAATGCTTTTTTATCACATCTTGCCCTAGATAATGCTGTCCATCACTCTTTGCTAAGGGTCATCCTGACTCAGGCACAGATGGTAGCATGCTGTGAAATAGAAGTTTTGCCACGGCAGTAGCTGTAACGATATGGATCTTGTGCTGGAGTGCAGCAAATGAAGGGCACAAAGGTTACTCTAAGTGCTGACTCATTTCTTGCTAACCCACCTTCAACAGCATCTCTTTGGTGGCACTCTTGGTCTGTGCGTGGGTTGTAGTGGGATTCCATACGACGTGATGAATTAAAATACCCCCAGGGTGTCCTTTAAAAAAAAGAGAGAGAGAGAAATTGAAAATAGTGTTCATCTACCCCAATATGGACTCCAGACTCATCAATGAATCTGAGAGGATGTGGCTGTGGAGAGACTTTCCAGAGGAGATGGGGTGAATCCAGATTCTGACTGTCTTTGGGAAACGCTGAAAAACCTGCCACTTTGAAATGGCCTTTCCACCCTCACAGGAATTAAATGCACAATACTGATACCCTCGCCTGCCCCTAACCCCTAACACTGACACCCCGTCCTGCCCCTAACCACTAACCCTGACACCCCCTCCTGCCACTCACCCACTTCCAAACAACCCCTGCCCCCAAATCCTGTCCCGAGCAGAGGCCTGATCCCACAAATGGAGATGTGCCAGAGATTCCAGGAAGTCCAGTAGAAACACTACTATTGATTTTATATGGAAGACATAAGAAGCTGTGAGCAGAAATATAAACCCTAAGATAGACAAAGATACATAAAAATTTGCCGAACAATAGAAAACAGATTGTGTCAGTCAAATGGGGTTTTCGAGGTTAAAATAAGTAACAAGTATTGTTCCTTAAAGATCAGTATTGCCAGAGGACTCTCCCTTGTAGCTTATAGAAGATGCTTTTCAGGAGTACAATTTCCAAAAGTATTAAACCTGTTGGGAAGAGACAGCTAGGGGGAACTAGAAAGATTTACAAGGATTGAGCCAGATTAGATCTATGGACCAACCAAATAGAGCATGCAGGTAAGCAAGAAGTGAAATGTAAGGATGCTAAGAAAAAACAAACAAATGCAGCCAGTGTTCCAACCTGAAACATCATGCAGAAAACAGACAAGAGAAGAGCTCGAAAGCCAGTCACACAACGTAGTAGGAATGTAAAGCAAAGGCAGAAAAGGCATTGGGCTGTACACAGACCTAGTGCTATGGAGCAAAAATCAGTGAAAGTTAGTTTGGCAATTTATAAGATACTCAGGAAAAAAATCTGTAGAATACTGTACTTGGGTTTCATTTCATGAACATTTTGTAGCAAAACTAAAAAACAAACATAGCACAAAACACACTTGCAAGAGGGTCAGAACCCAGTTCCGTTGAATTCAAGGGCTCAGATTATTTTGCATTTTGCAAAATTAAACCCATAGTTGCTTGAAAAAAAAATCCAAAGCCAGGAGATTTGTTTCATTCGTACTGAGATGTGCAAGGCCTAGTCACCTTGTTCTTGGCTGTCTGATAGTGCAGCCAGAAGAGGAAGCCTCTCCCATTGGGTAGGAGAGTGATCAAAATTGCCCCTGAGAAAAATGGAAGAAGCAGCCTGAAAACTTGGTCTTGCTTCTACTGAAACGAATAGAAGTTTGGCAATTTGCTTCTCTGGGACCAGCACTGGGCCCTGAATGTCGATCTCCCTTCTTGAACTTCCATAGATTCTGAGAGTTTGCTCCTTCCCTGTGGCAAAGGAACCAGTCACAGCTTCCTGACTCAGCCACCCAGCCCCAGTGGAAGTTAAAGCTGCAGAGGGGCACTGTTAGTTTGCTCCTCAGGTCTCTCAGGGCCCTTTTGTCAGTGTCTCTTTGGCCCACAAGCCTTCCCCTCTCCTCCTAAGGCCCCTTCCCTCCGTGCCCCGGTCAGACGTGGGATTTCTATCCCAGGGGGAATCTCCAGTGGCATGACACAAAGTGTTCGGACCTGGACACTCCAGGCCATCGATTTTAAGGCCAGAAGAGACCAGTGTTCTCAGTGCACCAGTGCACCAGTGTTCTCAGTGCATTCCGTCCATTCACGGAAACAGAGAGTGACGTCTCTTGCTGCTCACAGAGTCGAGCGAGAGAAATAAATAATTAAACTCACGGGGAAGGTGGAGGTGCTTTGGGGATAGTACAGATTACCGCAGAGCAGCCACGAATTGTGCCTCCAAGTTAGACGGATGCTGTCTGTTTCCCCATCCCCTTCCTGTCTGAACTCATTCTCACACGGCCCTGCTACAAGCAACACCTAACCTAAGCGTACTACTCAGGGCACATCTACACAGCGCTCTGGAGCCTGCAGGAGCCCATCTCTCACCCAGGCTTGCGCCCATGCTCTAACAGTAGCTATGTAGGAAAAGCTTTGAACTTACGGCTTGGGTTGGAGCTCGGGCTCTGAAGCTTAGTGAGGAAAGTTGGGCTTCAAAGCCTGAGTGCCAGCCCAAGCTGCAATTTCAAGGTGCTGTCAAATGCACAAAGTAACCAAACTGAACTAAGTCTGGCTGGGATGATTTAGTTGGGGTTGGTCCTGCTTTGAGCAGGGGGTTGGACTAGATACCTCCTGAGGTCCCTGCCAACTCTGATATTCTATGATTCTATGCGTGTAACCTCCTGGGTCACATCTACACAGCTATTTTAGAGAAGCAGCGTGAGCCCCACTAATCTGAGTCCATCGACCTGGCCCGGGAGGCGCGCTGCCGCAGGCTCCGCATCACTAAGGAGTGATGTTTTTCCATTAGTTCAGTTTGTCTCCTTTGTGCATTTGACAGCACTGTATGTACAGCTGGCTTCCCTGCAGAGTCAGTCCGATGCCTCTGTTACTTGTATGGGTCTCTTGCAGCAACAGAACCAGAACAACACAGAGAACAATAGGAAAATGGGATAATAAAACCGTAAAAATTGTCCAGAGTAGGTGTAGGACCTGAAAATACCTTTAGCTTATTGTTCAAAAGGGACCAGATCTGAAATTGGTGCTGTCCCTTTAAAATAAAGGTACAGACTGATTTGTATATATAAAGGGTCATATTGAGCTATCAGGTTTCAGCAAAATTGTCCTTGACGCTAACGGAGAGTGCTGTCTATAGCTGAGAGAATCCTAGCGCAATATTGGGCCAAGTGCAGATTGTGATGCATCTTGGAGGCAACATCTCCATTGCAGCTCACAGTATTCTCAATATTGCACAAACATGATGGTTTGGGCTTAGGCTTCTCTCCTCTTCTGCAAACACTTACATACATTCTTAACTTTTAAGAACGGTCCCATTGACTTCAGTGAGACTAGTCACACGCTTCAACGGAAGCATGCATGTGTTTGCAGGATTGGGGCGTTAACTCAGTATCTTTTCCCTCTCTTTGGTGCCACATGTCCCAGGTCTGGTGTATACACTATAGTGAGAAGAACACCAATTCCCAAAAAGCAGAGATGGAAATGTAGTATTTGTAAAAATAACCTGCTGTAGGAGAGTGTTTTAGAAATATATTCCCTACACCAAAGGAGGTTTGCTTTTGGAGTCCCAGAAGTATGCACAACTTTAGACAATATTTCTCAACTCCAGTAACTTTTTAACTAATTCCTGATTGGTTGCTTAAGTGGATTCAGCAGACAAATTATCACCCAGGTGATATTAGCTTCCTCATTCAAAGTCTAATCCATTTTGAAAGATTAAGCAAATTCTATAAATATTTAATTAAATAAAATCTGCATCTTTTTAGTGATCTTAATGAAGAATTAAGCTGATGTTCTCATAAAAAAGTGTAAATGTTCAAAGCGACTGTAATAGCAGGCTACTGTTGGTGCAGCTCAAATTATGTACAATTGATTAATACACATTTTTGTAAGCTGCTGTCACAGGCAGGGTTCAACACTGTATTTGATTTCAAATCCTGAGGGAGCCGCCTATTCTAATGCTCAGACTCATGGTAAACTTTGAAAAATCATCACTTCTTGACTCTGTTTTAGAGTCTGACAGAAAAGTGCCTTTTCAGGTTCTTTTATCTTTATTACCACTTTACATATAATTTTTCTGTACTTCTTCTCCAGAGACAAAAGCCTGAACCTATGAGTCAGTGCTGTTTGGATTTCTTCCAGATTTTACTGAAGAGACTTGTGAACCATCAAATTGCTCTAAAACAAAATACTGACTGCGTCAACTCCACGTTATTCTCTAGAAAATCAAGGTTGGCAGAGTGTTTAAAGAGAACTGTTTGCCTCTTTCATGAGGGCACGAACTTTAAATCAGACCAGTCGACTCCATTCGTGCTGTGTAAAGACAACAGATCAAAAGGAATAATATATCTGTTTCAGCATGTATACATGGCATAACTGAATTCAGCTCCATAAATCTGTTAGCTGAATTCAGTGCAGATGATCCTGGCCTACAGCATTGCTATCAGAATGTGCTGGTGATAGAGTGGCCTCATTTTCTTCCTCATAAAATGGTGTGTTTAAAGATACATAGGCCAAGCTACGCCACGTTTGAGAGAGAGTCTCCTTGGAATACAGCACTTACGCCTCTCTGGTTGGGGATCCTTCCCCTGGGGATTTGTACAGTGCAACTGGTTTATCATGTGCTGAAATTTCCCCAACAGAAAAGGAGCAAAACTCCCCTGCAATGGAGTGAAGCCAGCCACTCCCCTGCAATGTAAGTGACATTTCATTACAACCAAATTCACGGTAGAACTGTACCAGCACTATCCAGATCAATATGAAACCTCCCATTGGCTTCAAAGGTGCCAGATTTGACCCCCAAAATGGGGTCCACTGCTACAGAGCAAGACTAGCCTGATCCACACATTTCTGCATCGAAAAGGTTGCCTTTTACTAAAACATGAAATGAAGCTTATCTGCAACTGCACAGGCCAGGATGAAGGGATAACAGCAACAATGAAGTGACCATTCCTGTGTAGCAACAACACAAGATGTGGCAGAAATGTGGACATCAAGAAGGATCCAAACTGTTCTGTCTCAGAGTATAGAAACTGAGAAGTTAGAGAAATAAAACGTAGAATACTCCTGCCAGAAGGTCACAGTGTAACCTACTTGATCTCTTCGAATTCAGAATAATAAAGCAAAGAGAGACAAAGCAGGTTGCTCCCTGAAACAGATGCACAGCTCACCTCACCTTACTCTAGGCTGACTGGCTGCAAACTGACTGCTGCTGCTTACATCCTTCCCCATGGAGCCCCATCGCCTGCAAGCAGGACCAGGAAGCATTCGAAGTGAGAGCTGTGCAGTTTTAATAGTTTTCCACACAAACTGCTCCTTATGTTTAGCAGTGTGGATGTGTTCCAGTGGCTGGTGATGAGGAGCATGTGCTTTCTTCACTCCTTGAGCAGAAAGAGCCAGCCCCACACATACGCATCACATTTCCAATGTCCCCACACAATGGACAGTCTGACTTGTCGCTGCATCAGAGGCAATTCCCATGCCTGGGGATTACATTGGCGAAACAGAGGGAAATGCAAAGAAGATGAAAAGAGGACTGAATATTGACAAATTAGATGCCCAGAGCTCAGGAGGGAGGATAGGAACATTATGGGTATTTAATTAGAAAAGCAGCTATTACCATAGATTGCAGTTGTTTAATGATAGGTTTAGTGAACTAATGTAATTAATTGTTGCATAGCAATGGAGAAACATGTAACAGTTATAGACCTTGGGAAGGAATAACCCAGGAAGAACAAAGTACAAGGCTACAATCCTGTGATGTGGTAGCATGTTCCTTACTTTCTTGCTCCACTAACAATGAAAGATGATTTTCTATAGAGCTTCCTCCCTGGCGTCAGGGTGCCTCCCTACAAAGTAAGAGTTCCCCACCAACAGGTTTTGTTTGTTTTAATGTCTAACCTCTGCTCCACATCCAACACTGCAGAGATGGGCAGCCAGCTGGATACAAGTTACAGCTCCACAATTCTCTTCTTGGCTCCACCCCACCCACGGCATAGTCTCTGCGCTGCCCTGATGTACGCCAGTGGCAACAGTCCCATCGGAACCATCTACCAGCTGAGGCCAGCCAGTCCACCGAGCCCTCCACCCACACCTCCTCCACCTGCCCTAAGGCCAAAGGTGGGGTGGAAATCAGCTATGGGTGCCTGGAACGACCCCCATATGATGTGGGAAAAAGCAGCATTCACCTCATTCTGTCTACTCCCCCCATCACCAGGTTTGTCGTTACAATGGCAAAGTTCAAGATTTTGGAGCAGAAAAACTAAATTTTCCAAATGAATGTGATAGAGTGGCCTCATTTTCTCTCTCATAAAAGGGTGTGTTTAAAGCTATATAGGCCAAGCTACGTCAAGCTTGAGAGAATGTCTCCGTGGAAAAATGAACTTTTTCAAAAGACAACTCAGTGCTCAGACTCGGAGGGAGTGAGAACCACAAGACTTTTCCCAGCAGCAGGCAAACTGACAAACTGTGCCCACAAACCACACCACACTGTGTGGAAATCTGCACTTCTGTCTTGGTTCAGTTTGGCTTCTCTAGTATAAACAGAAGGCAGCTTTGGCCTTTTCTTTTACTTCCTTCATTCCAATTGCATGTGCCTGTTGCAGGGAGCGAGGCCGGGGTGAAGCACCACACTTAGCCGTGATTTGAATGTGGAACAAACTGACAGACAGACATGGGAGAAGAATCCTTATGGTGTTTTCCTCTCTTTGGCTCACCCCACGGGTCTGACTGGGGGAGGGGGTGATGGGATTCACGATTACCAAATATCTGGGCTAAAAACTGAAATGAAATGGAGAGAGAGAGAGAATATGAATTCTTTAGTACTTTTAATAATTTGCCCCCTGATTAAATTCTGTCTCCCTGAGCTGGTTTGGTGTCAGCCCATAGCTTTAACTGCTGCAGGAGAAGACTGGGGACTTCATGATGAACAGTATGGGTAGGGGCAGGTACAGAAGATCTCTGCTTCAGATGCTGAAAAGTAACATCCCACTGCTCAGGCCTGGCATCAGGTAAACAGACCTGAGGAAGAGCTGTGGGTGGCTGAAAGCTTGTCTCTGTCACCAACAGAAGTTAGTCCAATAAAAGATATTCCTTCCCCTACCTTGTCTCTCCATTAAGTACACAGTCAAATTATGTGTTTCATGGCAACAGTGGTAATTCAATCACAAAGAAAGAGGCTCCTTTCAGCCACTGATGTCAAACACAAAATACCCTCACAGAACAAAAGCTCTCTCAGGGTCAGTACGATACATTCCCAAGCACTCCAGCCCTGATCCAGCAATGCACTTAAGCATGAGTTTTAACTGAAGCTTGTAAGTAGTCTCACTGATGTCCTAGAACCAAGGGTCCAACTAATCCAATATCCTGTCTTCCACCAGTGGCCAATGGCAGGTGCTTCAGAGAGAATGAACAGAACAGGCAATCATCAAGTGATCCTTCCCCTGTCATCTGGTCCCAGCTTCTGGTTGTTGGAGGTTTATGGACACCTGGAGCATGGGGTTTTGTCACTGACCATTTTGGCTAATGACCATTGATGGACCTATCCTCCACAAACTTAGCTAATTGTTTTGTGAACCCATTTATAGTTTTGGCCTTCACAACATCCCCTGGCAACGAGTTCCACAGGGAGACTGTGCATTGTGTGAAGAAGTACTTCCTTTTGTTTGTTTTTAAACTGCTGCCTATTGACTTTACTGTGTGACCTCTGGTTCATGTGTTAAGTGAAGGGTTAAATAACACTTCCTTACTCACATTCTCCACACCAGTCATGATTTATAGACTTTATCACATTGCCCTTAGTCATCGCTCTTCTAGGCTGAACAGCTCCCAGTCTTTAATCTCTCTTCATATGGAAGCTGTTCCACACCTTTAATCATTTCTGGTGCCCTTCTCTGTACTTTGTCCAATTCTAATATATCTTTTTCTGAGATAAGGTGACCAGAACTGCACGCAGCACTCAAGATGTGGGCATACCATGGATTTATATAGAGGCATTACGATATTTTTCTATCTTATTATCTATCCCTTACCTAATAGTTCCTAACATTCTATTAACTTTTTTGACTGCACATTGAGCAGATGTTTTCAGAGAAATATCTATGACAACTCCAGAATCTCCTCCTTGAGTGGTCTCATATGGGGTTTATAAACTAGACTTTCACCTCCATAGAACTGAATTAAAATCTAGTTAGTTCATAAATGACAATAGATTTCACGTTCATTTCCATGCAAAAATGACTAGATGCATTCAAAGCTAATTCTCAGGTATCTGTAGGGGTGATGGATTTTTCTCATTTTGGTCTAAAAAAGAGAAATAGCAAAATTTACCCTGGAATAATAATTTTTCTAGTGAATAGTGAAAGTGACTTGAATGAATATAAAATAGGATGGTATCTGAATTGAAACCTCAATCTGCCTCTAAATGAGCATGCCCAAATATCACATCATTACAGCGATTCATCAAGTGTCTCAGCTGTCCAGAGGCATGAACAAATAGGTGTTTGCCACACTAAAAAGTGGGCAATTTATGTGGGCAACTCTTGGTGTGCCCATTTAATGGTAGCTATTGAAAGTCTGGTCCTAAAACACTTTCAGGAAACAAAATAGAAAGGAGCGGAAGAAAAAGTCAAACATGAAGCAATTTCTCAACCAATAAAAACATATGCCAAAGTGCTCTCCGACACATCTAAATAACTCTTCGCTCTCTGGTTCTTATCTAATGCCATGTTTAATTTCAACATGGCACAGGTTAGCACATTCTCCATAGTTCATCACAGGCATAATAAATCCTCAACAGTTCTGCAGCACCTTTCAGATTTCTCCTTCTGTGATTTCCATTTTTATTGCAATTCTTTGCACGGTCAACAGGGCCAATGCAAACGCCATCTCTATCTGTCTTGGGGAAACATCTCCTTTGACATTGTCTTCCATGTAATTAGCAGTCAGTTACTCAATACATTACTCATAATAATTTTTAGTGCAGTCATCTACTTCCTCCTTAAGTGAGAAGGTTAATGAAGGGTTCTATTATGCTATGTCTGCCTTGTCTGAAAAAGGGAATTTCTTTCTTAAAAACAACAAGAAACCATCTCCTTTTCCTGAAAGGTCTCATCTACCCGTGCACAAAACAGAGACGAGGTTAGGGAAAGCTCATTCCTAAATCATTCCAAGCATTACTTGGAAGGTTGCTTGATACTGAAGGAACTTCATTTTGGAAACAGGAGGATTATCCCCTATAGCATGTTCAATAACTGGTCCATAACACAAGCATGCAGACTGCCAGCTAGGATCAGACCAAGGGCCTATCTTGTCTAGTATCCCGGACCCAATGCTTCAAGAAAACACACAAGAAATCCCACAAATGACTGGCAATAATTGTACAGGCTCCACCAGTGCCACATGTAGATGCACATGTGCTTGGAGGTTTGGGCACTGGCTGAAGAACCAAGTGGAGTTTAAATGCTTCAGTAATACTACTCCTTGCTTTCTAAATACCAACTGAGTGAGGGAATCAACAGCCCTTCTGCAAGCCAGTTCGGAATGGTGAGCGCCATTCCACAGACAGGGCTACGTGACTTACCCCTCGTCACAGAGCCAGTCTGTCAGAGCTGGGATTACAACTCAAGAGCTGCCGGCTGACAGCCCAATGCTCTGACCACTAGACAACGTCTCTCCTTGTGGTCACATGTGCTGACATTTAACTATTAGAGGTGAGGGTGATACTTGTGCTTATCTGTTGTACACAACGATTTACAGTGGTGCTGTTCAGCACGTGTAACATTGAAAAGAAAGATTCCTCCTCTAGTTGATTCATCTGCAGTAGAGCTTTTAAAGATCGGGAATGGAGAAAAAGCAGCTTCAGTTATTCATGCAGCCTAGCATGTGATGTGCGTATGAATGCAAGCAGAGACGACAGAGGAGGCTGGATAATAGTGAATAATATTTGTGTTGTCACATTGTGTTAGATGATCCTGGGGGAAAGAATCTCATTATTCTGTGAGCTAAAACAGCTTCTTTAGTCAGAAACAATTTCATCTCCATGCTAAATGAAATTTCACTTTCATTATGTACTTGAAATATACACATGCTAGTAGTCAGGTATTACAAATGAAGTCATGTTAAAACAACTGGAACATTTAGACATCTCATTCTTTAACAAACTAAGCACACTTAACTGGTGGTTACATTTTATCACTTTTAGGTTTATTCCACCTTTCTTGACACTTTGTCCAGGAAAGGTGGCCAGGGAAGGAAGCCGTGAAAGATCCCACGCCTGGCAGATGTGTCTCTATTTTGGACTCTCTCTAAAAGGCAGACAAGGGAAGACAAGGTGTCAGTTGGAGAAAGAGGCAAATTCAACAGTGGAGCAACGGCGGTGTCTGTTACTCATGAGGTCTGATCCTCCATTGCACTCCAGCAGTTTTACACCAGTTACTCCACTGCAGCTCACACAGCTACACAGGGTAAAACTGGCGCAATGGAGGGGAGAATTGGGCCCTGGGGGTGACTGAGGGTTAGAAAACGGATGTCAATGATGGAACTGCGTGGTGACCGTGTGCATGACGAATGACTGGAACGTATGCGAAAGGCAGGGCCGAGGGCGGGCTCCCTTAGAAAGAGAATCTTGCTGTACTGAACACCGACCGCAAACTCCACAGCAGCAGGAGCATCTGCACCTTACTCACGAGGGCTCTTGTAAACCAGGGGCTGTGCAGCAGCCTGGGACTGGCCCTCCTATGCTATCTTCAGCCCTCCTGTTATTTGTGTTACCTACTACAACCCCCAGCACGTCGGGTGCACTCATTGGGTTGCCCACTGCTGGGCAAACTGGGGCAAGTTCCCTCACTGAATCACTTGCAGCTATTTTCTGACTTACATCACTTTTTGCATCACTACGGAGTTTGGCCTGAGGCTTCCTTGGGAGACGTGCCTGGTCTAGAGTTGGCCCAGAGTTGCAGTATAAATATTCCCTCCTCTTGGAGAAAAGCACACATGTTCACAGCTTCATTTACAAGAATCTTTCTCTAAGTATCAAAATGAACATGTGGTGAAGAGGGGCATCAGCACCATGTCTACCTCACCCCGGCCAGAGGAGAGTGCAGAAAGCAGGAGAAGGGAGCAGCAGTGCCAGAAGAGAGCAGAACTAGATGTCAAGAGATCCATCCTAGCTCAGCCACATGTTAGTCCATCCCGTGGAACCTTGGAAAAGCCACTTCAAGTCTGTGCCTCAGTTCTTCATCTGCAAAGTGGAGACACGTCTACCCTACTTCAGAGGAGTCCTCAGGTGCACAGCCTGGGCATCACCAAGGCTCTATCATGTATTTTGGTCTTGTATGATCTGCTCAGAGGGGTCCATGGAACTGTAATTCACTGATGTTCATAAAGTGCTTTGGGATCATCTAACAGAAAGTGCTGTAGGAATGCAAAGTAACAAATAATATCCAAGGCATTTGGCTAGTCTTGTATTCAGTTTTGCATATGGTTTCCCATATGCTTGTCTGTCTCTGAGAAGAGCTTTATTCTTGGCAGTGAAATGACAATTATTCATTTATGATGATGAAGTTTTAAAAAAAAGAGTCTTCAAACTGATTTGCAAGTAAAATGCTGGAGCCCGGATGCTCCAGGTGTCCTGCAGGGAGTCCCATGGTGAGTGCGCTGGGGAAACTCCATATGCATGCAGGGGAAACAGCATCTCTTTGCTATCAGAAGACATTTCTGACCAACCCACAGCACTGCTTTTGATACTGAATCATCACATCTAAAACTGTTCATGATGCCAGGAACTTCCAGCCTGAATCCAAGAAAAGCAAAGGGACTTTCCCCTAAACCAGCATCTCCTTCAAACATGAGGACATGGCCACTGTACACTGTGTTGGATAAGGTGCACTCAGGGAGCAGGGCAGGAAAGGGACAGGTGTTCCTGCAGCAGTAATTCCCGGCCCTGCTGAGCATGTTAAATAAAACTTCTAACCTGCTTAAGAGAGAAAAACAGCTGGAGGGCCGAGGCGGAGGGCAGAGGAAATCTATTTACTTAGCTGTACCCAAGGCAGGTTGAACATGGGGACTGAATTGTCCAGCTGAAGAGAGATTAAAACAAACTTTCCTGTGAACGTTCCCCAGGGTCTCACAGGGTGTCATGACCTTTCCACCTGACCCATTGGTACAGGGCAGTAGAGAATCAGGTACAGCGTCTTCAAAATGTGGCAGAAGTAAGTAAGGAAACATGGTTAGGGCACTAGCCTGGGACTTTGGAGACTGAGTTTCAATTCTCTGCTCCACCACAGACTTCTTGGGTGACCTTGGTCTTAGTCTATTCTGGAAAATGGGGTAATAGCACATCCCTGCTGCGCCAGGGTGCGTGAGGATGACTCGATACAAGACTGTGAGGTGCTCAGGCACTATGAAAATGGGGCTGTAGAAGTACCTAAGAGAGAGAAAGCTGATCACTTAGCCAAGGACAAAAGCAGCTAGATAGGAGTTGCCCAAATGGAGCCTTGATGATAACCATAAGAATTACAGAACTGTTAGATTTGTGTAAGGGTTTAATTTTAGATCTAATGCAATAGCATTGCCAATTCTTGGAACTTCATCATCAGTCTTGCAATATTTGGTGTTTTTCTTAATGCCTCAGCTCCTGGAGTCAGGGATTATGTGAGAATCACAATCTTAATTTAAAAATAAAACATCTAGTCCTCATGGCTGCACAGAGAAACATGAAAACAAGAATCCTAATATTCAGAAAAGAGAAAGTAAATAAATATTTTGGGTTCTTCTAATTTATTTATCATCATAATTTTAAAGCAAATCTCAAGATGTTGGGAGTTCTGGCTTATGGTTTTTCAATGTTTGGCAATACCTCATTGATAATAAATCCATTTCCAGCATGGCCATATGCTAATTCAAAACCACATCTTTAATGTTATAATGCAATCGACGGAAAAAAGATTTACCTAAGGCCTAGCAAATGTCTCCAACAGACATCAAATATTACTGAACAGGTGCATTAAAAATTAAGGTTATTTGTTCTCAGGGTGGATTTTAAACATTTATTTCACAGTATAGGATCAAGGGATTTTTAGTATTAGGATTAGACTTCGAATTAAACTCTGACACACAAATCGTACATTAGTTACACCTATTAAATAGAGTGGCTTTTCCTGCAGTTTGAGATCAAAGAGCCAGAATCTGTCTAGAGAATGAGTCCTGCATTAGAAGCAGTAGGGCATACACTTAATGAATAAAATTTACCTCCGGGAAGAGAGCTTACATAAAGCCGAGTGGAATGTCAGGCACACATAGCCCTGGTACTGGTTCTGTGCACAGGAGTGAATTTTACCCAATGGCATGAAGTTTTCTGCTCTCAAAAATTAAAAAGAATCAACACATTAGTGTAATGAAATTATTGTAGATTTTGTTTGCCTACTCCAACAGGATGGAAGCGCACTCAGGAGTTTTAAAAATCTACTGTGCAGTTAGCGGATTAAATGCAATAGTAAATTCCTGCATTCCAGCAATGTTATAATTTCCTATAGTTTCTTTTTGCAAAAATTGCTATTTTGTCTTTTCAGAAATCTCATTCTGATAAGGCTTATGTCCAGCACCTTAAACTGGCTATGGGCTCACAGCATTATCGCTGCCAAGAAAGCGGTTATGGACGTACAAAACATTGGGAGAATCAAGAAAAGTACCTCTGAAATCAGTTAGAAAGACTAAAGGGTCTACGTGATCCTTGATGAATGTATCAACTTCGGTTAATGCTAAGGGGATGTACCCATAGCCAGGCAGAGCTCTCCAGTTCCAGCAGCTATGGGTTTATTAGCTCAGAGTCCATTCCCCTGCCCAGATGGGATTGCAACCTACAGAATACCAGTTTGTTTTCCATAATGGTCCTAAATGTCCCCAAGCAATGGGGCACTTCCTACTTCCCAATTCTGCAGGCCATTTGGGACATGTTTTCAGATATTCAGTGTAAATTTCCATTTTCTAACCTGTTCCTCCCATGTATGGTCCCTTGTTATTGCCTCAAGGGACTGATACGCTCATGGCATATTACATTATGTCTCTGAAACGCCAAGCTCAGACATGAAATTGCAATGAATTAGTCACATCACTATAGTCAAGAACTGAAATCTGCTGTTCCCAGTTATTATACTCTGTGGCAGCCAAGTTCATTAATTTGGGGTTCCTGAGCTCCACGTTATCTGACATAATTTGCTCAGAAGCCCTTTGGTTCTGTCTTTTAATCTATCATATTTTTCATAATTTTAAATTTGACTCCACCTCAATGAAAAATTTAACACACAAAAGTTAATGAGAAAAATCCTAAACCCAGATCAGAAAACAATTTATAATCATATGCCTCCAAAGTATCAAATGCTTAGTTTGTTTAAATGATCTTTTTCAAATTGTAAGACATTTATTCTTGCAAACATCCCTCTCTGCACACAAAGTAGCATAAAATCCTCTGTTAGTTAAGTACTTTGTCCTACAAACATATTACTACTTCCCAGGAGGAAAAAATTCCTAGATGCTAATATGAATATTATTTCAAGGTAAACATAACTGCAGAGGTAAAACTTTATTCAAAAACTAGAACTTTATTCAAAGTTTTAAAGACTTATTTAACATTGGTAGATACCTCCTAGAGAAATGCATTAATGAAGACTACGACCCTACTATAGCCTGTCAGACAGATGAGAACATCAAAGTGTTTCAAAAAGGAAGAACTCGAGGCTTCAAAAGGAGTCAGAAAACAGAACTGATAAGAAATAAGTGCAATGCCTGAAAAGAGTGTAAGAGCAGGATTCACTTCACATTATCAACTTCTGGACTAAGGACTGCTAAATTCTACAGGAAGAATAAAAATGAGACCAAACTAGTTTGATCATGTTGGACTATATTACATGCATTTCTGGACATTAGCTATAAAGGCAGTATTGTACTTTCACTTCTTAAAGTACGTTGTGCTCTCTTAATGCTACACTTTTGTCAGTTTAATATTTCAAAATGTTTTGCAAGATCCAGGAGCAGTGAAGACAGGAGATATGTAAAGTTCTATAAAAACACATCACCCTCATGACCTACTAATGGCCTGAGCCAGACTCACTGAAATTAGTGGAAAGGCTTCTGTTCACTTCTATGGACTTTGGATCCAGCCCTAATATTGTAGCCTCGAGAGTCTCCATAGACAACCATGCTCAGCTGTGCAAACTATGTGGAGATCTTATGTGAATGAATATCCACTAACATCTAGAATGAGACAATCAAACTCATGTTCACTTGTGACCTAGGGAGGATATAAAGGTAGCACCCAAGAAGTAATGGAAACATTATTGCAATGTGTAATCCTCATGAGTCACACACTTTGACTATTATGTAGTAAATGTTTTGTACAATCTCCAGATCATAGTATAATAAAACCTTGTTGCTTCGCCTAGTCTCTATATAGTAATCAGTATCAGTAAGTGGAGATTCATGAAGACCTTCAGTGAGGAATGACTGTTTATTGTTCACACTGAAGAACTTTTCAAAAGAAGGAAACTAACAGAGTGAGTTAGCAACTTAACCACATACCAAAAAAAGTACAGCCTGTCTGAGCTGTGTAACCACCCATATACATTTCTTTGTAAGACCACACACCAACCTCTACAACCTTCACACTGTATATAATAGTTCCCTAAAGTTTTCAGAATAATATTGTTTTGCACCCAGCATGATTTATAATTAATCTCCATTTTTGTCTTCTGTAACGCGTGCTGAGTTTGCGGTCTGCATGTCAATTCTGGAGCAGCAAGATTTAAATCCTCAAAGGAAAGAGCTACAGCTGCTGTAAATGTTAGGATTAAGCCCTTTAATTCACAAAGATCTCATCTGAATCCCATCTCATGGAATTCATTGTTGCGTTAGCCTCCACCAGGGCTTTACTTGTAATGTCCTTGCTGTGAAAGAATTGGAAGGATGATGTTTTAGTTGCTAATTTCATTGAGTGAAGGCTTTTTTAAAATACGTTTTCTGATACGATTATTTGAAAACTCTTGAGCTTAATCTCAAAGGAACAAACATACATAACAATACATTTCATTCAGATTTGTGAATGCCACTGTCTGTCTGTATAAAACGACTGATTCTCAGACACACTTGTATGTCTGTCTGCCAGTTTTGATAGTGAGGGCACTGCAGTTTCTGGGGTTATATCCCCCTGTCCCAGGGAAACTGACGATCCTAGGAGATCTGCTGGAGGCACAGCAGCCCTGCTCCTCTGGCCCAGCTCTAGGACTCACTGCCCACACCCTCTGACTTCCTTGTAGTGCTGGGCTCCAGTGAAGCCAACCTGTGACTTCCCATGAATCCCCTCCTTGCCGCATAAAGGAAACTTCTGCCTCACAGAGGGGTTTTCACTCAAATGTCAATGCAGCCCTAATATATCCTTGTTGGCTCTGTCCACTCGGTGGGCCTAGGGATGGAGGAGTGGTGAAGTAAAAGGACCAGCTGCCTAAACCCCTTTCACATGAGAAAGTGAAAAACTATGCACAAAAAGGATGGTCTCTGCTCCACAGCTGGGAATTTACCATCCTTGTGCAATGGCAACGGTAGATATCTGTCCAGTGAACCTCATTTTCAAAAGACAAACTATCCAAAAGACAGCATGCTCCCTAGCACAGCCTCTGACTGGCTCAAAACCAACTCGGAGAGCAGCAGCATCCACCAAATTGTCAACATAGGAATTCCTGTGGCCTGGAGGTAGGTGCTGTTCCCCGCAGCTCCCTCATCCATGTATTGACCCAGTCTAGAGGAGCTGCAAAAATCCTAGCAAAAGATGGTCAGTATCCAAGGTACAGCAAAGTGTCTTCTCATCTCAGTGTTGGACTAATCATAGAGTAAAGCAACTGGAAACACAACCAAAAATGACAAACAAACTCTAATCATGGCCCATGGCTTGTTGCCAGCTGGAAATAATCTGGTGAGATACCAGCAAGCTCATTACGATCCAGCATCCAAAATAAATTGTATATTTTCAAAAACCAAAAGATGTGTAATCAAAGAAATTCTATAATGTCATTTACCCAGGAAATAGCATTATAAAACAATCTCCCTCTGCTGTTTGAAATTGAATCTAGCCATGGAATTTTGTAAATGTTGATAAATATTAACTGTTTTTTGGTTTTGTTTTGTTTTTTGTCTCTCAAGCAAAACAAATCTTATCATGCCAGTGCTACGCCCTTAACCAGCTCATCAACCTAAGTTCATGGTGAACAGTAATGAAGATCAAAGGTAACACTGTTTTCAAAGCATAATAAAATAAATAATCCATCAAGTCTAGAACTGAATTACTTCTACTGGCAGGAAAGTTTCTAGAAAATATTACGAAGCAATAGCATTAGCATTCCTCAATTAACTACATTGAGAAAGGCATTCCTTCTGCATCTCACCAAACTCTTCCAGCCACAAGACCTTGCATGGTACAACTCAATCCATCTGAAAATTAAGGGTCAAGCTACAAAAAGAAAATGATAAGTTCCAAGCCAAGACATCAGAAGAAATTCAGTTCAAATTCCAATAGACACCTTGGATAGTACAACCTTGAAATATAGCTGCTCTCCTTTGTCATGCAACCAAATCTTAGCTACATTACTCAGCACTGATTGTTCTGATCTGGAAGTATCAAGTGCGCACTGGCTTCCTCATTACAATTTCACCGTAGAGTCACATACTACACCCATGTCTAATTTGTTCTTTTCTGTTTTATTTACTTGGGCCTCATATGGAGAAGAGACCAGCCGAGTGATAATCTGTTTTCTTTTTCACACTGATATTACCCAAAAGGGCACAGCAACAGTGATTTGCTTTCTTTACTGGTCTCTTGCTCTCCTTTCTATGAGTATTTATGACTGAGGTACTGCCATATATTACAAGCCTATCCAGGAGAAAGTGATCATCTTTTATGTGATGCGACTACTAATGGAACGTAAAATTAATAAAAAGCTAGCACAGCCTGTAAAACTCTATGTAAAGTGGCATATTTCACAGTTTCTCCTTTAGCAACCTGGGAAGGAAGAACACATTTAGTTCAAGGCCCAGATCCTCAATGAGTATAAGTCATTGTACTCCCATTGATGAGGATTTACACCAGTTGAGGATCTGGCCCTGCGTGATCGGCACCTCATCTGTGTTCCACAGATACCCTTGTATTACAACTAATGCGGTTTGTTTTCCCTCTCCTCCGCCCAGATTTATGTTCATTAGAATCTCTAGCTCTTAAGACTGAGAGGGTCAAAAGAAGGATTTAATTCAGAACAAAACCAGCATATTTATCTTTAAATCATGTTTGTTGGTATTAACATATTTTCTAACAGCTAATTAACTGAAAGTAGAGAAGGTTCCTAAATAAACATCCCAAAGTATTCCAGTTTTTTTGACATCAGGATTTACAAAAAGAAGAAATTCACATTCTGGTCAGACGAGAACCCAACATCTTCTAACAGCGGTTCTCCAAGTGTGGCCTGTGGAACATGGCTCATCCATGGAACTCTCCCTGCGTTCGCAGACAGACCACTGCTCGCTCTGTGCTGGTTCCTCTGCTTCTCATTCCCAGGTGCTAATTTGCATTTGAAGACAGCTAAATCCACACTAAGTATTTTCCCAATGTTATCTCTCTATGTAAGTACTGTAATTGCTATAGGTGCCACAGAAATGCTGCATGATTGCAGCCCCATGAAATCCAGTAGTCCTCCAGGCAATCTCTCTATTAAAATGGGGTCCATATTTGAGAGTGCCTGGTTCCTGATAAGAGAGATGACGATATTTTGCATTTCAATAGCACATTGCACCTCCAGAACTGGTTAAGTCCTGGATCCCAATGGCCTCCTCTAATCTGTAGATGACGTACCCTCCCAATTCCGCTACTGGTGGTTACGTTTGTTGTGTTGCTGCATTAGGATGGATGAATGTATTAATCCAGCTTTCCTGCACTTGCATTTAAGGCTGTGTAGTGTAGCCTATAAAATATGTTAAGCAGAAATTAGGCTTTAGCCTAAATGTAAAGGTGTATGGGAAACTGAGCATGCTAGTGCGAGCAGAAGTTAGAGATAAGTTGGAAGCAGCAAGCTGGGAAAATAGATGTTAGCAAAGACATGTCCTGTAGTAATGTCGCTCCTATGTTTTGGGTATAACTCCTTGGAGCAAGGTTTTTAATGAGCGTTTTGAGAACTGTGATGTTTTAAAGCTATCTATGCTGATAATATAGGAAGGACACTGATACAGATGTTAATTTAAATAATGTGCAATCTCAAGAGTCAATAGGGAGGTGGTGGAAATAATTATGGTAAGGGACAGTTTAATGTTAATTAGTATTATAGCGGTTATGAAAGGAGTAGCCTTACTAGATGGCAGGAGAGCTCCAGTTAGTAGCAAACTGGTATCATTAGTTTCCAGGGTTAAAAGTCAGCCCCCTGTCAGTGGGCTGACCTCCCATTGATACATCATTTCATCCTGGAGTGTAAATATAACTGTAGCATAGTGTAAGTGGGAACTGCAGATCTGTTTCCTTAACTAATCATTTTTCTTTCAAATAAAGTTTGATTTTATCACTCAAAGTGTCATCTCATGGTCTTCCACTAAACACATTTTCTGTAGCCAACTGAGAGGCTCAAACCTGAAAGCTAAGTTGGCTTTTATTGCACCCTTATTTTAACTGACTTAATACGAATTGGGATCATTTCAACATAAAGGTTATGATAGCTAGAGACTAATCAACTCAAATGAGAAGGTGCTGTGATATTGCTGAATGTTATGTATCAATCCACCTAATTCTGGAATGCCACTTGAAGCTTCTGCATGTAGGTCACCAGTGTGACAGTTCAGTCACAGAGACCCCCTTGGGACTGTCACCTAACATGCTGAAACTACCTCTGAGCCCATCTTCCACTGCCAGCTTGGGACTCCAGAACCCTACCTTGTTGAGCCAGACATGCTAATCTGCTGCAACACAGACCCAAAGCTGCCGACTTTAATCAAAAACTGCTGAGCATGGCACCTATCTCCAGCACCCAGACACCCAGCTCCCAATGGGATCCAAACCCCAAATAAATCCATTGTACTGTGTATAAAGCTTATAAAGGGTAAACTCAAATTGTCCACCCTCTAGAACACTGATAGAGAGAGATGCACAGCTGTTTGCCCCCTCAGCTATTAATCACTCATTCTGGGATAATTAATAAACAGAAGTAATTTTATTAAGTATAAAAAGTAGGATTTAAGTGGTTTCAAGTAATAACAGACAGAACAAAGTAACTCACCAAGGAAAATAAAGCAAAAAGACGCAAGTCTAAGCTTAATATATTGAGATTCTGTTTACAGGTAAAATCTCAGCCTTAGAGATGTTCCAATACGCTTCTTTCACAGACTAGACTTCTTCCTATTCTGGGCCCAATCTTTTCCACTTGTACAGTCCTTGTTAGTTCCAGCTCAGGTGGTAACTAGGGGATTTCTCATGACTGGCAGCCCCCTTTGTTCTGTTCCACCCCCTTTTATAGCTTTGGCCCAAGGCAGGAATCTTTTCTCTCTCTGGGTCCCCACCCCTCCTCCCAGTACCAGGAGACCTGGTCACAAGTCCTGAGAGCCTCCAAGCCTCCATTCTTCCTGGCTTGACTTAGAGGAACATAGGAAGCCGTACAAGTATACAGAGCCATTTATAACCAATTGTCCTGGTTAATGGGAGCCATCATGATTCCAAACCACCATTAATGGCCCACACTTTTTGCATAATTACAATAGGACCTCAGAGTTACATTTCCTATTCCTAATTTCAGATACAAGCTGATACATTCATACAAATAGGCTGAACACACTCAATAGATTATACACTTTGTAATGATACCTTACAAGAGAACTTTTGCACAAAGCATATTCCAGTTACATCATATTCACACGCAAGCACATTTTCATAAAGCGTATGGAGCGCAATGTCACGGTCAGGGCACTGTAAACATTTATGCACAGATGATTTCCAGTTCATTAATGAGCTGCTTACCCACTAGAGTTATGCAGAATCCTTTGTTTGGAGGGTAGGGAAGTTATTTCACCATCACACCTGCATCGCAATCCTGTCTAACTGTGAAGGTGGAGGTCAGCTGGAGCATCTAGTGGCAGCACCAAGAGGAGCCTTCAAATGAATCACAGTGCTACTCCAACGCTCAGCTCCTCAGACTGAGGCCAGCCGTGGCTGGGGGAAAAGTGAAGGCAGCCCCTGGAGGAAGAGGCAGCAATCCCTGTCTGGACTCCAGAGGGGCACTGCACAGAGGGTACTGTGCCACCCAGGGCTGAGCACGAGATGAGCCCATAGGAGCAAAGAGGTGCAGAAGAAGCAGAATTATTATTTCCAAAAGGTGACTGGAGAAGACAGCAGCAGTTGCAGAGTTGCTCCGCCACCTGGTGCCACTAAACCACAGCTGCCTCTCCCAGCTCTAAGGATCTACCCTAGAAAACTTTGGCACTGCACAATGAGGGACGCAGGCAGGGATTCCTCGTCCTGTGTAAGTGCCACACTCCCTTACATCTCCGGGGGGCTGCTAGACCATGTGTCACCACAGAGACTGGCCTTGGTTTCAGATGAGACTAGACAAAACCCAAGAAATAAGAGACAGAGATCAAACTACAGTCCAAATCTGCAAATCCCAGGGCTGGTGTAAGGAAAGGTGGGCACAGCAATTGCACACACCATACAGAAGAACACAAAGCAACACAGCCAACCTTGAACCCAAATGAAAACACCAACACAAAATTAACCTGGCTTGCCAGGGAAATAACACCGGCTACACCACATCCTGCAGAAACCTGCCTGATCTAGAAAAAGACCTGCATGTAATCTGGCTCCCCTACCTGCCTGCTACTCACCACCAACTGATTTATTTCAGCACAGAACTGCTTGGCTTCCTATTAGCAGTGTGACGAGATTGTAAGTCTCTCTGTGTTGCTTCCTATTCACATCATTTCCCATGTAACTTCTTGGACATTCTGCAAAACTATTTGCATCATTTATGTTAGATGTATTCTTCGGACACCCCTGGAACCATGCCTTTAAACTGCAAATCAATACTTTACTCAGCTGAGGTGTGTAAACCCCACAACAGTGGCTGCACAGAATTGCTTACAGTATACTGTGATGTGACAGTAACATTTTAAATACACAGAAACATAGTCCAACCACAGGACTCCGATGGGTCAAATCCTTTGAACAACCCCTTCCCACTGCTAACACACCCAGTGCAACAGGCAGGGGTAGGTCATATGCAAAAATCTCAAAACAATTAGCTAGGTGAGAAAGACAAATACACTCCAGAGACCCCTCCTCAAACCCATAAGCACAGGAGGGCTGCCAAATGACAATGTGCCTGCTGCTTCCTTCTTCAGATACATCCAAGAACAGACATTCCTGCAGTCCGCCGTGTCTGACTCACTCGTTTACTTCCACACAGCCAGTGACCTTGCCAGCAATGCCATAAAACCAGCTGGAGTTTTGCTAGCTTTAATTCTGAAACCATGCAGCAAGAGGCCTGGAATTCAAGATAATCTGCCTTTATGGCAGGACTAGATAGTGTGGAAATACTCAAGAGACTGATTAAGGATTCATTTGGGGAGATTAAGCTACAGTGAGCTAAGGCCACTTTACTTCTCAATGAGACACTCACATGGAGGTTTAATGCACTTTAATTTATGCCCATTAACTTCACGCCTTTAGGCAATTCGTCTGAACTCTCCATGTAGACAAGCCCCAGAGCTTGAGAGACCTCACCAGTGATGGCAGCATGGCCAAGATCCTTCCGCTTTAATCAAATCTGATAATCTGCACTGGAACCACGCTGGAACAGAAGGGCATCTGCTCAGCCTGCATGTGACAAAGGCAAGGAAAATCAGAAAGCAGTAGAACTGGAATCCCTAAAACAACTGGGGCTTCCTGTCATAGAGTAAGTGGCTCTCTGAGGGGACAGGGTCCAGTGCCCTTGGACTGACACTAAAACGAAAGCACCTGGGCCTTATGAAAGGGGAGGCAGTTGTAGGTTGTTGGCAGATGCCTGCAGACATTGCAGGGGTCAAAAGGCTCTTGCAGGGCCCTGAGTCAGCAGGGAGAAGACACCAGGCAGGGAGGCCAAACTCCAGGCAGCGGTGCTGGGAAAGCAGGGAGGCAGGGCTGGGCCCCATTTGGGACTGGGATGAAAGAAATAAATTCTTAAAGAGAGAGCAGAGCCCCAGGGAATAGGCTGGGCCCAACTGAAATGGGGGTGAAGGCTTGGTACATCTGACTTTTCTTCTGAAAGACTTTGTGGAGGACTTAATAAACTGGACCCAGAAGGAGGAATTTCTTTGAACACCTGGCCTGCACCTGAATCACACTGGCCAGCAGGGGCGCTAAAGGGCAGGCGTACCCTGTTACATGCCCAAATGAAGATACAATGACCCACTAGGCAAAAAAACCCAAACAAACACTTTTGTAGTGTCCTCTTTAAATGAAAATATGGGCCGAGGTTTTCCAAAGCGACTAGTGAGTCTGGACCCTCAATTGGACATACCCTTATAGGAGCCTGATATTCAGAGGTTTATGACTCAGCACTTCCAGAAACCAGGCCCCTTTAAGATGTCTCAAACTGGCCACTCAAAATCACTAGTCCCATCTGAATATCATGGCCCCCATACCTGGTAATGCTGCAGTACATTATCACAGATCTTTTGTTTATATGGCCGGGTTTGCAATACCTCAGCAGACAGACTACTGGGCTAGATGGACCTTTGGTCTGACCCAGTATGGCCATTCTTATGTTCATATGTTATGTTCTTATGTGTTAAGTTGGTGTCCCTTTAATAGCTCCATGCCTCAGTTTCCCTATCTGAAGATTTAATACTTCTCTATCTCACAGGTGTGTTGTGATGCTCTCTGATGAAGCCACTACAGGAGCAAAGACTATCATCATCATCATGGTGTCAGAACAGGCCCAGGATAGAATGCTGAATGCTGGAAAGAAACAGTTACCTAGCCAGTATGTATTGTGACAAAGTTCCTCCTCTATCTTGGTGGGTCCTGCACTTATTGGTGGATTTGTTCACCTCAGAGATTCACCACGTGGGTCAGGGTACAGCCTAGAGACCTTCCCCTCTGGTAGAACCCACAGTCCCTGTCAGTTCCTCCTGTGTCTGATCAGGAGTTGAGAGGTTTGGGGGGAACCTGGGCCCACCCTCTACTCTGGGTTCCAGCCCAGGGCCCTGTGGACTGTAGCTGTCTAGAGTGTCTCCTGGTACAGCTGTGCGACAGCTACAACTCCCTGGGCTACTTCCTCAAGGTCTCCTCCCAACACCTTCTTTATCTTCACCACCGGACCTTCCTCTTGATGTCTGATAACGCTTGTACTCCTCAGTCCTCCAGCAATACACCTTCTCACTCTCAGCTCCTAGTGCCTCTTGCTCCCAGCTCCATGCATGCACATCACAAACTGAAGTGAGGTCCTTTTTAAACTCAGGTGCCCTGATTAGCCAGCCTGTCCTAATTGATTCTAGCAGTTTCTTCTTAATTGGTTCCAGGTGTCCTAATTAGACTGTCTGCCTTAATTGGTTCCAGCAAGTTCCTTCTTGTTCTGGAACTGCCCCTGTTACCTTACCCAGGGAAAAGAGATCTACTTAATCTGGGACTAATATATCTGCCTTCTAACACACTTCTGTAGCCATCTGGCCCGACCTTGTCACAGTACGTAACACCAACGTGCCATTCCACTTTCGTCATGGCCCAGACCATTCTCTTAGGCATAGCCATAGTCAGCATACCAACCCCAAGCGTTCCAATAATGATAAGTCAGGTCCCCAAAATCATGAGCTTGCCTTAGAAATCATGAGATATTAAAACAATACATTCTGGGTTCTGTTTACTTGACCTCTGGGTTCTGAGCCCTGAACTGTTTGTACATTTTTCTCTGCACGTCCCTTTTTTCAAAAGGGAAACTGATATTCTCATGTAGTCACATAACTCCAGGAGCTGATGCTTTAAGAAAAATACCAAATATAATGAGACTCATAATAAATTTGGAATATTTTAGACCAGTGTAAATCAAAGGAAACACCACTGAAACCCTTCTCAGTTTATACCAACATAAACAAGCCCAGAAAGTGCCCCTTAAGGGCTGGCTTTGCATGAGTGTCAAGACTGCAATAATGACTCAGCACTGTGGTACTGCTTCAGCAAGTAACACGGATTGTAGTAATGCAATGCAGCATGGCACAAAGGAGCTTACTGCAATCTCTTTCCCATTTTAATTTTCTTGTAGTTATAAACTTAGAGAAGTCACATTTATTGCAAGGCACCTTCATGTATTATTATTCATGGAGCTCCTTTCATATACGGTCAGGCTGACAAAGGAAACATTTCTTATTCAGCGTGAACAGTACTCCGCAATGAGACAAACTCCATATCAGCAGAAGTGATGGACTGACATTCACAGAGCAGTCATTTTCCTTTGTCTATTTCCTGCACTAGTCTTCATGGGACTCTGAAATGTACACAGGTCCGGCACAGTGCTGCTGGAAGGCAACGTGCTCCAATAGGTAGGACTCTGAACTGGAAATCAGAAGCCCTGGGTTTTGCTCCCAGATCAGCCACTGACCTGCTGAGTGACCTTGGGCAAATCACTTCCCCTCCTTGGGGAAGGGTCTCTCTTTCATTTGCTCAGCATCTAACACAATGGAGTGCTAATCTCAGGTGTGGCCTCTAAGCATTACTGTGATCCCAACAACAGGATGGCTAGTAGCCTTCAGGATTTCATCATAGAGTGAAATCAAAGTTCGTGGCTTGTGAATTCAGACTTCTTATCTTAGTTCTTCTGTGTCTGACTGCTGAGAGGGAACTGAACTGTGCAAGGCACATCCTTAGCCTTTTGGAAGCTACAAGAAGCAGCTGAGGGCAATCAAAAGGGTGGGTGAAATGGCATCTGCTTAGACCACTCATCCTTTCTGGAAAACTCTTGCGCTGCTTAACACCCAAACTCCACCCACATTAGCCTGCTATTAAGAGCAGTCCTTTCCCTTGCGTGTGTGTTCAGGGGTTGCGTTCCTTCTTAAATTTCACCAGCTTAAAATGAAAATCCTAAAGACAGACTCCAAGCCCTTCGATTCTGCTGTATCAGGGACTAAGTCATGAGCACAACACGAACACTTGGGCCTTGACAAAGTCCCTGATACAGCAGAATCGAAGGGCTTAGAGTCTGTCTTTAGGATTTTCATTTTAAGCTGATTGCTGATAGCACTGGCTGCTCTGCAGAAGGAAGCCTGGAAGACCTGATCACTCCAGCTGGAGATAAGGCTTTCAGACCTCCTAGCAAGCATCCCGGAGCCTGGCAGCTGGCTGGAGTTAATTTACCTGGTATTTATTGATATATATCTATAGACCCAGTGTTTCAATCTGTCCCCCCTTGACCTTTATGACTTAGTGTCTTTCATCACCCCTTCCTTCCTAAGACCCCACAGTACTGCTAAAACTGCATGCATACATTAACCTAACATAGGTGAAGATATAGAGTAAAATTTAAAAATACCTAGCTGGATCAGAAGACCACATTTTTTGTATTTACAGATGATATAGCTGAAGTCAATAAGTCAATTACTTTTAGACAGGATGTCTCCCTCAAAAACCAGTTGTCCAAAGCTGCTAATAAGCATTCTCCAATTCTCAATTTCCACATAGATGAACATTTGAAAGTCAGAAAGCAGATGATTTTACAGATGCTTTAATTACAGAGATCACCTGCATAAGACTAAAGACACAATGTGGAAGCCTATTGAAATTACATACTGATTTCACCTTTAGATCATACACTCTCTGGGGAGGGTCTACTTCTGTGCTTGGAATGCTCTTTGTATATTTTGAACACTGTCTCCATACACTTACAAATAACAACAGTGCAGACTGCTTTAGTTTTATAATGAACAGACAATTACATGAGAGTAAGGAAGTCCATGAAACTGCCCACCCTTAGTGCTAGTGTTTGGAAGCTGCTGCTGCTAGTGCTTTTACTGGAAGTTACCTCTCCTTTGACTGATTCCCTCCTTTTAAAGGTGATGCATTTTCCCCTGAATGCATAGGAGAGGAGGTCCCATTTACATGGAAGCATGGAGGTTAATGACAATAGCTATCTGTGATTGCTAAGTTGGTACATATTAACCGTTGGTCCAAATGCTGCTACCACAGTACCTGTGTTACTTGAAACAGGAAATCAAAAGATCTTGTATATTTAAAGGGCAATTTTGTAGAGCAGACAGACACACTATGTGAAAAGCATAACTTGCATGAGTATTTTAAATGTTGACAGGGATTGGTGTGCACTACCGAGAAGGATTGAAAATGGTTTTGGTTCACATGCAGCATAATCTGCTAAAATAAGTTTACAATTAACCTGTGCTGGAAAGGACTTGGAACGAAGATGCTCTAATACAATGTTTCTCAATGACCAGTGTGTGGACTGGTGCCAGTTTCCCTGAGATCTCCCTGACACAGTTTAGGAAGGAAGCAAGTTGGTCCCCCCTGGTATCAAAAAGGTTGAGAAACACTGCTCTAATTAGGGCAACCAGATAAGAGGAAAAAATATTGGGACACCTGGGGGTGAGGGGGGCGCCGGTGGAGCAAAAAAAAAAAAACAAACAAACCAGAGTGCCGCCGGTGGAGCAAAAAATAACCCTGGAGTGTGAAATATTGGGACAAATAGTGTCCCGACCAAACATCAGTCAGAACCCGGGACAAACAACTAAACATTGGGACGTCTGGTCACCCAAGCTCTAATACACATCCACATACTGACCCCGGCCTTTGCCATCCCTACTGAATTGGTATGATTTGGAACGCATGCTTCATGGGCCAGGTAGCTGCTGTCTTACCTGTAAACTGCTCTGTACACCCAAATCCAGCTATAATTATTAAATAACAGCACGAGCCAAAGCCATATATTTCACAGATCTCTGGACAAATACTCCGGCGATGATGTTTTCATTACTTTCAGTAATTCTCAGCAAGTATTACAAGGAATACACAGCGACCAGCAAATGCCATTATAGAAAATAAATCACACCGCTGTGTTGTTTCCATGCTAACAACACAACTTAGAGTTCTGTTACAGTGACTGCATTTATTCACGGTGATATCTTACCATCAGTAAAACTGATTGCACGCTTGCATGCTCATTCCTAACGTCATATGCCTAGTAAATTCAGCCACTTATTTTTCTAAAAAACCAAATCCCAGACACTGCATCCCTTGTGTATCTGGATCATGCTTTCTAGGCTGGATCTGAGAACATATGGCTGTATGCTGTCTACTCTCATCCTTGTCTTGCCTTGTCCTCTGAAAGAACACTCATGTAGTTCATCAACAGAGACTAACGGAGATCTCTGGATGCCTCAAATCAAAACAAAGTCCTTATTGATTTTCGTTGAATTTATTCTATCTGTTTGCAATCCGCCTACTGAGCCAAATGCTGAACTCTCATTCTGCTCAGACAGGATTCTCCTCTGCACAGCCTTTCCACAATGACACCTCAAAGGTCCTCCTACCCTTGCTGAGATCCAAGGTGTTACTGCGTGTGCTATGAAATGTCCGGCCTGGACATATACTGGCTGATATGCTCCTGGGGGTGGAAACCAGCCCTTCCTCTCAGAAATATGCAAAAATCGGAAACAAAACTGAAAAGTTTCCAAAAATTGGAGATTTTCATGGCCCAGTGTCAAAAAATCAATCCGAAACCCAGCACCATACAGTGACTTTCAAAATCTACACAAAGCCACCCAGAAAATGCAAGGTTAAGAGCTAATGTGAATATTGCAGTCTAGAATAAAGTCATAGCCAAACTGTTCACACTCAAACGGCAGCAAAACGAATAAAAAAGGTAACATGTCAAGATGTTTTATCTTTGCATCCTGAAGGTCACCACGCATGTGCTCTGGCAGACCGGCACGGGAAGTGACTTTCAAAGGAGAGAGCTCTCTATAGAGAAAGTCTTTCACCAGTTCTGGAAACTCACTCCTAGATCCTGAGTACTCCATCCAGTCATAACTGCCACAGGAGAGACTTTATCTGGCAGGAAAACTCTTATTTTGATTTCATTCCCAAACATGTCTCTATTCTGGCTTGGCAATGCTCAATAAGGATATTCATAGATTTTAAGGCTAGTGGGGACCATTAGGTCATCTAGTCTGACCTCCCATTTAATGCATGCCATAGAATTTCATCCAGTTACCCCTGTAGTGAGCCCAGTAATTTGTGTTTCACTAAAGCATCCTCCAGAAAGTCATCAGTTCTTACTGTGCAGATATCCAAAGAAAAAGAATGCAAAACTTCCCTTGGTACTTTGTTCCAAAGGTTAATGGTCCCTGTGGCTGCCACTGTACCAAGAGGATCAGCATCCACTTAAACACCCCTTTAACATTAAACTCACAACAGCCTACCAGGTTGGGATAGACAGGTTTTTACCTTGAAGTGGTGTTAACGTATGTGATGTATTCAGCTAGGCAAGGAATTAACCACGAGCTAGATGTTGGCACACTATTCTGCATCGCAATGAGTTCATCCTCAGAGAAACCTAATCTTCATGCCATGGTGAGCACCTTGGGAACCATTTTCATGTCTCCACTACTTCAACCTGACCTTGTATTGAAGTGCAAGATGCTTGTTCAAGCAATTAATTGTCTGTCTTTGGGCATATACTCATATACCCCTGAGCCTGATACTTTCTCATTTGAAGATTTAAATATCTTCATTTGCCTTGCAATAATTCCTCACACTGATTTAAACAAAATTTGGAACTCAGTCCATTCCATCAAATGCACTGCAACTGCTACCAAGTTTTAAAATTAAAAAGTGCTTCTACTTATCTTTCAGCAGTTCTACCTCCTAACGCTCTACTCCAGCCTTTGATCTGAAATCCATGTTTCCACATTGTTAGTCAAGCCACTAGTCTCTGCAGCCTGGTGAGTATGGCAGTATCACCATTCGTGGCTAGCTCATTGTCTGTACTTATCTTTCTGAATACAGGCTTTGAAACATGGGAAGCTGAAACATCTATGCTGGTTTTGAATCAGTTTTTGATTTACGTTCTGCTTAGGTACTGAAGAAAAATCTCGCGCCAACAATGGTCTGAAATATTTGCTTGATCAATACCTCCATTCTCATTGCCTGAAACTCACAGTCCTATCATCCAAATGGTGTACATTTATTTACATCTGCCCCTTGGCACTAATGTGGCTTTTTAAAATGTGGTAATATCAGCTTTAGAAAAATAGTTTTAATAGTGATTCAGTCAATACACCTTCCATATAAATGTAAAGAAAATCTCCAAATGTGATACCATTTTAGAATGAATTATCAACATAGGTATCCAGTAACCATGCGCTTTTATCAGAGCTGGTCTGGCACTGAAATAGCTCTGGTATATTATTACAATTTCTTTGGCCAGTCCTCAGATCAGCATATGATACTATCTCAAAAGGGCGCACCCAAAAAGCCTTCCCCATGTGCGAATTATTGGGGGGGAGTGAGGAAGGGAAATCAAGAAAAATACTTCCCTTATGAGTCAATGGACAGTATTCGTCCGAGATTAGATGTACATTTTACATGCAAATTGCAGTTCTCAATATTACCGTACAGCACCCTATTCTTATCACATTAGTATATACTAGAATTAAAACTGCAATAGCAGCAACTACTGTAAAATGCACATCAACTTATGCAAAAAGAGTGTATTGCGCTAGACTAAGCTCTGGCAATACGTGTACCTTCAATAGGAAATACATTTTTTCAGCATTTTACAACATTTATTCCTTTCTGCACGAGTGAAGTGCAGAATGCGAGTTTCCTGGAAGGCAGAAAACTGATAAAACCTGAAGATTGGTACATTGAATGACAGGTTTTTTATACAGGCCGAGTCTCAAGTGATCTGAAGTTCACAAAATTGCTGTTGCATATCAAGACCTTGCAGACTCAGGTACAACTCTGGCCATTGTGAACAAAATGTTTCTCTCATCTCTGCTCCAGTCCTTGTGAACAGGCTCAAAGGGAGAGCTAGATTGTCAGTTTCAGTACTCCCGCCAAGACAATTGCTGTATGAAATTTCTAGAGACATGAAATGGCTTTTGATATGCAAGATCTAATCTGAGTGATATTCTTGCAACCCTGGCTTCAAACAAGTGCTATCTGAAAAGGCAGAGTAAGAGTGGGTCAGGCGTGAGAAACTGCATGAGAGAGAGATTGGGGAGAGTTGACAGTTCTCAATGTTATTTCATAGAGCCAAAATGAGACAAAGAAAGGCAAAAAGCTCACAGTGAAATGAAAAAAGCACAAGGCAGTGAAGCTCACCAGAACATCCGGCTGCTGTGACTCCCTAAAGGTGACATCCAGACCCTGAGCAATTGGGGGTTCTGTGGGAAAATTCTCCTATGCAGGAGGCTGGAATTCACTCCACATGAAGTTCAGTCTTTAGAAGGTCACTACTCCAATTTATAGGGTACCATGTCCTTCTGCCCCCTACATCCTCCCCGCAGTAAAGTTTTAGGCCTTTAAAGCCAATTCAATGTAGTTCTGTTTTGGTAGCCCCTTCCCATGACCTCTACACTGACCTGTACATGGCTTGCAAAGAGCCCCTCGGACTCACACAAAATGCTTGGTTTTGATGAAAAACCTGGCATGATTTGAAAGGACTGACTGAATTTCAAATTGGGATTCATTCAACTAAGAGGCAATCTAAGGGTGTGGGGGTTGAAGACAATTAGCAACGAATAATTTATTTATCGAATTGAGCTTTTTCCTGCTTGCAAACTGTTCAGGAACAGATCACAAAGGTGTCACATTTATTCATCATTATGCTTGAATTTCCTTGCAAAAAAGTTCCCCTTGCATGAGACGCTTTGAAACAGTTTGTGACAAATACGTAATAGTCACACTTCTAAATGTGGCCAGTTGGTTAATTTTATGGCTTCTGTTCACTGACTGGATGGGTTATGTAACTTTTACTAACCAATAGAACACAGATTGCCTATTTCAAATATGACAGTCAAATATATAAATGGATTTTCACTGTCAGCTGTTTAAGACACATGTATATGCTCCTTCCAAACATTTCCTGCTATTTAAAGGAAATCTACCTCCCTGTTGCTCAGACTGCCATATTGATAGTTCCAAAGACAAGAAAACACCTCTCCATAAGAAAAAATTCCAAAATAGTCATTTGGCAGTTTTGACGTCCAGGAATTCACACTACATTTCCTGTAATTTTACTTCAGTGAGGATTGCTCTGAAGTCAACCAAACCCAAATTGAAATGAATTTGAAACAACTGATTTAGATGCAACACCAGAAACCATCTCAGGTTCATTTAAATACCTTAGCTGAGCTTGGAAATCTGAAATCCAGTGGATTTTGCATGGCATTTGGTTAGGTGATGGCTTTGGTCAGCTGATCTTTGGTCTTTGTGCAACGCCTGACATTTCTAGAAAGCTTTGCCGTGACCCAATTGGGAAGATAGTAGGCTATTTTAATCCCTGAGGTAACTCTATTTGAGTTCCGTGGAGTTGATCCAAAGCCCTCTGGGCCAGCATGACATTTCCATTGATTGTCACGTGCTTTGGAACAGGCCTTGAGTCTTTTAGGCTCATTCTGTATCGATTCAGGTTACAGAATAATCAAGAGCCTGAGTTGTAATAACTCTGTACCTTTACTCACCGAATATTTTGACAGGTTTCCACACACTTCTGCCACCTTATATCCCACCCCCCTTCTACCATTTCTGGAGATCCTGAGTAGCACGTTTGGACATAGACATTTTTGGTGCCTTTGGCAATTTTGGGAAAAAATGAAATATTTACAAATTATATTTAATATTGGAATCATTACAAATCAATTCATGAATACAGATTTAATGTATTTTTCTCAGGGTACGTCTACACTACGTGATTATTCCGATTTTACATAAACCGGTTTTATAAAACAGATTGTATAAAGTCGAGTGCATGTGGCCACACTAAGCACATTAATTCGGCGGTGTGCGTCCATGGTCCGAGGCTAGCGTCGATTTCTGGAGCGTTGCACTGTGGATAGCTATTCCATAGCTATCCCATAGTTCCCGCAGTCTTCCCCGCCCCTTAGAATTCCTGGGATTGAGGAGTCTCAGTGGCTGATGGGGACAAATCATTGTCGCAGGTGTCCAGGTAAATGTTCATCATTTATTCCTTCCTCCGGGAAGCAACGGCAGATAATCATTCGTGCTCTTTTTCCCTGGATTGACCTGGCAGACGCCATAACACGGCAACATGGAGCCCGTTCAGCCTTTTTTTTTTTTTTTTCACAGTCACCGTATGTGTACTGGATGCCGCGGACAGAGCGATACTGCAAGCGCTACACAGCAGCATTCAGTTGCTTTGCATGCAGCAGAGACGGTTATGCAGTCGTTCTGTACCGTCTGCTGCCGGTGTAAATTGGCAATAAGATGACGGTTTATCTGTCCTTCTGTACTGTCTGCTGCTATCATGTGCCCCTGGCTGAGATCGGCCGGGGTGAAAAGGCAAAACTGGGAATGATCCCCAAGTCAATCTTCCTTTATGGTTCTATAAATAGAGGCAGTCCTGCTTAGAATATGGGCAAGTGTACTAGAGAACCAGTGTATCAGAGAGCACAGGTGCTCCGTGTCAGATCCCGCAGGAAATGATGAGCTACATGCCATTCACGGGGGGTGCCCCTGCAAAGACCCCAACCGTTGTTCCCTCCTCCCCAACCTCCTGGGCTACGTGGCAGTGTCCCCCACATTGTCAGAAGTATATAAAGAATGCAGGAATAAGAAACGGTGACTTGTTAGTGAGATAAATGAGGGGGAGGCAGCCTCCAGCTGCTATGACAGTCAGGCGGACATAGCGGATGCGGGGGAGAGGAGCCCAGCATCCCGCTGCTATGCTAGTCCAGGAAGTAAGAATCTTTCTTTACACAGGAAAGGAGGGGGGATGGAGCTCAGCCCCAGTTGCTATGTTGAGGATGTTACCAGCCGTTCTGTAGCCATCTACTGGGAATGACCAGGAAACATTCCTATTTTTACCCAGGCACCCCCCCCCAGCCGACCTCACCTGAGCAAGCCAGGAGCACTCACGGGCCTGATGGTGTGACAATATCAGTCATACTGTACCGTCTGCCACCGGACGGAGGGGAGAGGAACAGATACTGCTCTTCACTGCCGCAGCATCGCATCTACCAGCAGCATTCGTAGACATGAGTGACATTGAAAGAAGTCAAGAAACTATTTCTTTCCTTTCTTTCACGTGGTGGGGGGAGGAGTAAATTGTTGAGATATACCCTGAACCACGCTGGACAATGTGTTTGAACCTACAGGCACTGGAGCTCAGCCAAGAATGCAAATAGTTTTCGGAGACTGCGGGGACTGTGGGATAGCTGGAGTCCTCAGGCACCCCCTCCCTCCTCCATGACCATCCATTTGAGTTCTTTGGCTTTTCCGTTTACGTGTGTCATGCAGCACTGTGTGCCTGGAGATTTTTTTCAAACGCTTTTGGCATTTCGTCTTCTGTAACAGAGCTCTGATAGAACAGATTTGTTCTCCCCATACAGCGATCAGATCCAGTATCTCCAGTACGGTCCATGCTGGACCCTTTTGGATTTTGGGACTGCATCGCCACCCGTGCTGATCAGAGCTCCACGCTGGGCAAACAGGAAATGTAATTCAAAAGTTCGTGGGGCTTTTCCTGTTTACCTGGCCACTGCATCTGAGTTCAGTTTGCTGTCCAGAGCTGTCACAGTGGTGCACTGTGGGATACCGCCCGGAGGCCAATACCATCGATTTGCTGCCACACTAACCCTAATCCGATATGGTAATACCGATTTTAGCGCTACTCCTCTCATTGGGGAGGAGTACAGAAACCGATTTAAAGAGCCCTTTATATCGATATAAAGGGCCTCACAGTATGGACAGGTGCGCAGTTAAATTGGTTTAACGCTGCTAAAATCGGTTTAAACGTGTAGTGTAGACCAGGCCTCAGTTACAGAGGAATAGCCAGGGCCGCCGAGTGGGGGGGCAAGTGGGGCAATTTGCCCCAGGCCCTGGGCCTTGCAGTGGCCCCACAAGCCCTGGTCCAGCGGTGTTCCGGGTCTTTGGGGGCATTTCGGTGGCGGGGGGCCCTTCAGTGCTGCCGAAGACACGGAGCAACTGAAGGACCCCCACTGCCGAAATGCCCCGCGAGCCCTGGTGCGGTGGCGATCTGGGTCTTAGGCGCCATTTTGGTGGCGGGAGGCCCTTCAGTCGCTCCAGGTCTTCGGTGGTGTTTCAGCAGCTGGGGGCCCTTCAGTGCTGCTGAAGATGCAGAGCGACTGAAGGGCCCCCTGCCGCCGAAAAGCCGGACCACTGCCAGGTGAGTACAAGCACCGCAGCTCCCCCGCTTTGCTCCAGGCCCCCTGAATCCTATAGGTGGCCCTGGGAATATCTGCTGTTTATGTAGTTAGTATAATTATAAATAAAGTCTATTTAACAACTGTGCTAACCTTTAAGGACAGAGAAACAACAGAAGTGTTAACATGTACACGCACGCGCGTGCACACACACACACACACACACACATTACGAATTTTCCTCATTTTTAGAAAGAACTGATTTTTATCAAATTAGAACATTTCTGAAAAAAGTCAATTAAACAATTGTAAAAAGTCTTAATGACAGAGAAATAAAGTGTTAATATGTATATCATGCATTTTCCTCATTTTAGAAGAAAATATTTTCATGCAGTTAGTACATTTCTAAATAAAGTAATTAAATAATTGTCCAAAGTTTTAACAACAGAAGAATAAAGGGCAAGTGGATACAATCTAAACAGAGAAATCAAGCCTTTTCCTCATTAGAGGAAAATATTCTTTTTATGCAGTTAGTACATTTCTAAATAAAGTCATTAAATAATTTTATAAAACTGCTAGTACAATTCTAAATAACTTAAATATATGCCAAAAGGCTTAATGACAGAAAAATACAGAAGTGTTTCTATATATATGCATTCATGCCCGCAGGTAGTACAATTCTAAAGAAAGTCTATTGAACAATTATACAAAGCTATAATGACAAAGGAATAGTTTTAATAAGAAAGTGTTAAGGATTAGTGTGAATACACACATACACACACACACACACAAATCAAGCATTTCCCTCAGTTTCAGAGGATAGTGTTTGTATGAAATTCTACATTACTAAGTAAAGTCTATGAAACAAATACACTTCACATAACATATGTTAATTTAGCCATTGGCTTTATTTGTAGAGACCCTAACGTATGTGTGACTTACTGAGAAAATGATATAAAACGAGTCTGAATATATGCTGAATGTGGGTTGTCTATAAATAGCACACAATTTGGATGAAATGTATGCGTAATTATTTTCGGAAGGAGGACAGAGACAGTGGATAGTGCCGTGTCCTTTGGGTGTGTGCAGAGCTTTGCTACACGTCCTCTAGAAAGTAATTAAGACAGTTTCTCTGTGTTTTATACAAAGTAGATACCTGTGTTGCCTAGTTCCACAACTGCTGAACCTGCTCTAAAGATTTCAGAAAAAAACGTCTTTTTGCTCATAGAACTTCTCTTAGGAGTTTGGAGCAGTTTCAAAAGGGTCTCTCCAGTTCTATTTCAATTTGTTAGTTAGCAGCCACAACGGAGAGCCCTGTGTGTGACTTACTTACAAAATAATAGAAAACCAGTCTGAATGTGAGTTTAAGGTGATTTATCTGTAAGACTGTACAAGTTGGTTTGAATCTGTGTTTATTTGTTTTGGGAAAGTGGAGGGAAGGTGTGTGTGTTGGTAGTCTGTGTTGTATGTTTTGCTAAAATATATTTTTCTGCCCTTCAAAAACTTTACTAAAATTAAGAGGCCTACAATACATCATAAATCAATAGTCAATAATTTCCAATAAACATAAAAGAGTATGAAGAAATATAATTTTGTGTAAATGGAATAAAAAAATTGGAATAAATTGGGCATGTAATTCCATTAGGGTTCCAGTTTTTAAAAGGGCAGAAGTAGGTGTGAACACCTGTCAAAATTTTGTGATGAGTAAAGGTATCACATTACTACTACTAGCCTCTTCTGTGTTTGGCAGGTGGAAGAAAGATCCTTCGACCCAAAGTACACCTTTCCCAGGACACAGGATTAGCTTTGGCATGAACACTAACCCTGTGTCTCCGGAACCCTTTTTCACAGCTAGATCCATGTAGAATTGGGATGGGTGTTTATTACCCTGCTTCTCAAACTTGAAACTCTGCAGTTCCAGTTGAAGCCAACGAGAACATAAGCACTCCATACTTCTGGCACTCTGGTCACTTTAATGGAGCAAGTCTCCTGCTGTTGGTATTATTTTGTAGCTCTCCCTGACTGCAGACTTTAGCCTTTCGAATGTAATAGGCCCTGGATACGTCTGGCACCCACATAGTTAATGATAACAGCAGCAGGATCAAATGTGGCTCTTTGAGTTACTGTGGCACCTTCTGTTTCAGGAAAATTCCTTCCTGAAATGCAGAAGTCAAGGGCACAAAAGGCAACAGAGAGAGAGAGAAAAAATCACCTTTCACTTTCCATTATGTCAACAGAAAGTAACGATACAGTCAGACAAAGTATCTAGGAAATGTCCTGGGCAAAACTAAACGAGTGACTGGTTCCATGACATCACGGTCGCTCCTTGAAAGTAGCTGTTGGTTGTAAATATATGGCAGTTATTACATTCTAGGTGATGAGAACGGGAACGAGTGCTGCTGGTCTGACCCTACAGCTCACCAGACTAAAATGCACATTGTTCTAAAACCGCAGGCAGGAAGCATTTGTCATTTTCATGCTGTTTATTCCTCTTCCCCACAGTTCCACAATCATCTCAGCTTCGGCACGAAACACAGTTGAGGGGCTCTTAGAGATTACTGTTTATACCGCACCCCGACTCACTGGATTTAAAAAAATTCCTGAGCAACTGTTAACACAATTATCTATTTTCCTGCAAACCCAAAGTGTGAACTTGCATTTTATCTTGAACTGAAATTAAATTCAATGTAATGATAAGAATATGTTGATATAGTAAAATATCTGATGAATAATTCAGACTCTCAGGAGTGAAGCTATGAAACAGACATTTTTAGATAACTTTCAGCTGACAGGCACGTAAGGTCAATATGTGTAACACAATGGAGAATGAGTCGGAAAGCCAACGTGTGTCATCTTTGCTGCTCATTTACTTCTCATCAATAAGAAATGGCATCAGCATCATGGTTTTATTTTAAATTTCAAATCAGAAAGATTGGAACATTCAGACAGTGGAAAGCAAAAGTAGCTCAGGATGACGTCCATAGCCAGACGTCGGAATGAGTCAGTAGCACACTGTTGACAAGCAGATGGAGTGATTACAAGAGAGCTTAAAGGAGCCATTTGAATATGACTTAAAAGATTTCCAACACTGGATAGGAAAGAAAGATGCGCTCAGCTTTGTATTAATTCCTACTGCTGCAGTCTCCTGTATAGAGTGGGAACAAAGGATCCTGCAAAAAAGACCAAAAGAAAACAGTCTCCCTCTGCCATATCTTCTCTAGGGTTCGTCACTTAAGCTAATGTGGATTTTGTCCACGGAAGGACTTCAGAACTGGGCCCTACATTGTATCCTGTAGAACTCAAATACAAATGAGGGGATGAGAAAATTGCAGGCCCTACACAGGACAACGTCTAAACTTGCAAACCAAGGGGTAATGACCCTTGCTCTCTCTAGTTAATTGAAGCAAAGACTGGTCAGTCCAAGTGCTGAATTTCAGAAAGACTTGTGACACATATCTCTGAATAAGTCCAGAAGTTAAGAGGAACATATTTTGCAAAGCAGGTTATGTGCCGATCAATAATTCAGAACAAAAGTTTTCAAAATGTATTATTTAATGACATGGATTTATTATCTAGAGCAGTAGGCACTGATAACAAGAGAAGAAGAAAGTGCCTTAAAATGTCTGGCAGATGCACTGGTATAATTTTGAATGATCTATAATCTTACTATGTCATTCTGAGAATATCCTCTGGATGTCTGTGTAGCCCTGTATCTCTAAGCTTACCCACCACAGAGTAAGTAGGATTCCAGCCTACTCTGGGAATAAGACTGAGTTTGAGATAGAGAGTCTCAGACACAATTTTGAACAATGATCTTCAAATAACCAGGTTACTGGGATTCTTTCTGGAGGATGAGTCACAAAGAGCTAGAGTTACAAAGGCATTTATGTACCAAATGATGAAGAAAGGCACTTAGTGGGGGGTCACAAAAGTGCCTAAGCAAATTAGGCTCCTAACTCCCATTGACTTGCAATGAGATTTAGGCTCTAGGTGCCTAAGTCACTTTTGAAAAGGGGATGTAGCAGTCTAAATCCTTTAGGCCTTGCAATGCTAGTGGAGCAAGGCCTAAATACTATGAAAGTATCTGAACCTAGGTGTTTATGTCAATTCCACAAAGCACCTATCTGCATCTTTAGGCACCTAAATACCTTTGCAATGCTGGCCCCATGACCAGCATGAAAACAGAATTATTTCATATACTAGGGACTGCCCTCCATCTGGCACACATCAGATAACTCAGGGCCAGGGCTAACACAGCTAGGTCCCAAATGGCTTTCTCAAAAGTGTCCCAATGCCTGACTCCCACGAACAAGGGTGCTGACCAGCCATTGCAAAACCCCACTAGCACGGATGTGCATCATTAGGTGCCTAAATGTCTTTAAAAATCTGGCCCTTATAATTAGCTGTTTTCCTAATATTGTGTAACTCAACTGTATTCAGCCTGTGATATAAGACCAATTCATTTGCTGTTTTAGCATCAAATTGATGGCCCTGACAAAGACATCAGAATTAAAATTACCTTTCGGTCTGAGCTATTACCTAGATGTCAAATTTAATCAGTTATGCTACCTTTGGTGTATCCCAGCCAACACGATGTATTTGCAGTAAAGTTCGGTAATTACATCAGATACAAAATTATCAACTTCCCACTGTCAACACTAATTGATCGCAGTTAACTGGTCTATTTGCAATTTCCATTTAGTTTGCTATAGAACGCTCATTTAAAGCAACCACTCAGTTTCTGACCATATAATTCAAGTTAATGACACACAGTCATATACACAGTGCTCGTGGCCAAAACTTTAAACTTGCCATTAAATTATTATATGGAACCAAAAATAATAAGTGGCCAATTTACAATGTAATTTTCAATGGGATAAGTGATCATATGTTTGACAAGTGATAGAATTAAGCCAGTTCCTACTTCCTTTCAACTCATGTCATTTACATTATTGGATTATAGTTATTAGAAATTGGGGGAGGAGAGTGGGTAGGGAAGGGGGACTAGGTTTTGTTGTTTAATAGGCAATATGAGTAACTTACTCATTTTGGCACATACAGCAATGCCTTTTTTAACTTAATCCATAGCTCCCCCTTCCTCCCCCCCATGTGCATCCACCCACACACAGCTTGAAGATGGTACAAGTCACATTAGTTATGTAATGGCAGCATTTTGTCTCAGCTATGTAGGCTTGTGTCACAACACATGAAGGTGGGATCAAGCTTCAATGGTTGAAGTCTCAGTGAAATATAAATGTGTGCAGGGCATGGTGGGAGGGGATAGGGGAACAGGGTCCTAAGAGTCTAGTTATTACTTTTAAGTCTCTTTAAAAAATCTCCACAAACAGATATAAGCAATTGTGTAAAGATCTGTAGTGAGAACACAAGGAACGTAGTTGTCTCTTGGGGTGCAGTGTAATTAACGTTAATGAAAGATAGATAAAGTTAAAGAAATGTCAGAGAAAGAACAGTTTCCTAATCTCCAAGCATCTTGGTATCCAAGCTCCTTTCCTCCCTCTGTTTTACTTGTGTGTGTCCCATGAGAGGAAAAGATGAGGGTTAAGACTTCTATTCTGTGCCACCAATTTGAAAGATACAAATCAAAGGAAAAATCAGTGGGACCAACATGCAAATATTTTACAGCATGAAAATCTTCTTGGTATCATTCAAAAATAATCTGCAAAATTTGCTTTGCTTTCACTCCCCCCCCCCGCCCCACCTCAAATACTGAAAACATATTGAAAACAAACATGATGAAATTCATCCTAGGCTACTTTAGGAACTAGCTGAAGCAATCTCAGAACAGTTAGCAATCATCTTTGAGAACTCATGGACAACAGGTGAGGTACCAGAGGACTGGAGAAGGGCAAACATAATCCATATCTTTAAAACAGGGAAGAAAGAGGACTCGAAGAATTATAGACCAGTTAGCCTAACTTCAATAGCTGGAAAGTTCATGAAACAAATGATGAAACAATCAGTTTGTAATCACCCAGAGGATAATAGGATTCTAAGGAATAGCTAGCATTGATTTGTCAAGAACAACCCAACCTAATTTCCTTCTTTGACAGGGTTACTGGCCTGGTGGCTAGAGACAAAGCAGTATATGTGATATATCTTGATTTCAGTGAGGCTTTTGACACAGTCTCTCATGACATTCTCATAAGCAAACTGGGGAAATGTGATCTAGATTAAATTACCATAAAGTGGGTGCACACTGGGCTGAAAGACTGTGAATGAGAGAGGAACCAAGATCTTCATCCCCTGAACTCACGTCACTGACAATGTAGCTGTTGGTGAATGTACCCACTGGGGAAAATGACTCAGAAAACGAGGGTAAAGCCCAGCCCCTTAGCTGTAAGTTAACCCTGTTCTTCATGCAAGCTTATACAGATTTTTCCCCTCCCATGTGAGGGGTGTCCTGGACTGTGGGATGATTTATATGTTTCCTTAGTCAGGCAACTATAAGGGTTACCTCTCTCTTTCTGCCCTGATCCTTTGGGTTTTAGCTGCCCACTCATCATCACTGTCTGCTGGGCCACTGAGAAGCTTTCCTACCAGCGTCTGCAACACTCCTGCCCGTCACTAATTAATACCAACCACACCCACTCACCAGGGGATTTCTCACCAGATTAGCCTTCACATTAGACATCACTGGGTTCCAAACTGGATTCCCATAACTGAATGGAGATGAAAGGTGGGCAGGGGGAGAGGCTGAATTTACCTCTCCAGTTCTGAATTTGGCCAATTACAGTATAGGCGCCGATTCCATGGGTGCGCCGGGGCTCAAGCACCCATTGACAACAATAGGGGTTGCTCGGCACTCACGAGCCACCAGTAGGTGGCAGGCACATGTACAGTGAAACTGGAAGGTGCAAAGCACCCACCGGCAAAAACAGAAGTCCTATTGTACGCACATTATGTATAGCAGAAACCACACCCACCAGCAACCTATGCACTGTGAGTGGGATTTTCAGAAGTGCTCAGCATTAGCTTAACTCTGGTCCTTGCCCTGCGAACAGAGTCTGGCCAGTGCTGAACAGCTTTGAAAATACCACCCTCTAGGACTGAATTATACCAAAACAAAAGAATCTGATTGTTGAGGCACCCACATAATTAACAACATGATGGAAGTGCAAGGGTCAGCCTGACTCCTCTCTGTTATGACCTAGCTGGTTATGTCCTAGGTCACTCCTCAGTATGGGTATGTCTACACTACAGGATTATTCCGATTTTACATAAACCGGTTTTGTAAAACAGATTGTATAAACTCGAGTGCACGTGGCCACCCAAAGCACAATAATTCGGCGGTGTGCATCCATGTACCGAGGCTAGCGTCGGCTTCTGGAGCGTTGCACTGTGGGTAGCTATTCCGTAGCTACCCCATAGTTCCCGCAATCTCCCCCGCCCCTTGGAATTCTGGGTTGAGATCCCAATGCATGAGGGTACAAAAACAGTGTCGCAGGTGATTCTGGGTAAATGTCATCACTCATTCCCTCCTCCGAGAAAGCAACGGCAGACAATCATTTCGCACCCTTTTTCCCTGGATTGCCCTGGCAGATGCCATAGCATGGCAACCATGAAGCCTGTGTTGCCTTTTGTCGCTGTCACCATATGTGTACTGGATGCCGGCTGACAGAGGCGGCTACTGGCAGCACTACATAGGCAGTATTCATTTGCCTTTGCAAGTAGCAGAGACGGTTTACCAGTCATTCTGTACCGTCTGCTGCTGTCATGGGTGCTCTGGCTGGCCTCGCTGAGGTCAGACCGGGGGCGCAAAGACAAAAATGAGAATGACTCCCTGGGTCATCCCTCCTTTTGTTTTAATCTAAAAATAGGAGTCAGATCTGCCTAGAAATGGGCAAGTGTACTAGAGAGGCCAGTGTACCAGAGAAACCAGAGAGAGCACAGCCGCTCCGTTCAGATCCCGCAGAAATGACGAGCTGCATGCCATTCACGGGGGTGCCCTGCAACAACCCCACCGGATGTCCCTGCTCCCCCCAACTCTCCTGGGCTACCGTGGCAGTGTCCCCCCATTTGTGTGATGAAGTAATAAAGAATGCAGGAATAAGACTAGTGACTTGCTTAGTGAGTATAAATGAGAGCGGGGGCAGCGCTCATGCCTGCTTATGATGTCCATCGAGGACATTAAACGTGCGGGGAGAGGAAGCCCAGAATCCCGTCTGCTATTGCTTAGTCAGAACAGCTTACAGAATCTTATTCTTAGACTGAACAGAGTGTGGGCTGACTAAGAATGAGAACATTTCCAAAAGCCTCCCTTGTCTACGATTTGCTATTTGTATTGAGAAAACATTTCATTCTTACACTCCATCTACGGTCTCCTTTCTGTGTTTATGTCATCCTGTGTGCCCAAGTTAGTATTATATCCAGGCCGATGGGTAAATATCCTTTATTTGAATATTTACTCCGAAGGGGCGGCCTACCAGTTGACCTCAACTGAAAGGGGCCCATCAGGAGGCCACTCACGGAATGATGAACAAAGGACTGGAACTAAATCAGTCACATTAACCCCCATAAGGCGGTGAACTAAGATACCCGTAAATGGCCATTGAACGGCGTGGGTGTAGGGGGTGGCTGAAGGAGTGAAAAGGCTGCAGGTATAAAAAGCGGCATAAAGTGATTGAAAATTACCAGTGTGGCGACCTCTGTCTATCACAACGGTGTCCATGAGCCGAGACGAACGAATGTGAGCACGCGCACTTAAGCATCAAGGATCCAGGATAATCTTCGTCAGGCGTGGTAACGAGATTCACATGCATGACAAAGAAGAAAGCTCAGTTGAACCTTTGTGGGCGGACACTATGGGGAGCAAATAGCAAACCAATTCGCAAAACCCAGTAGAACTGGGTGGCGCCACCGTATCTCGAGCCCCCCCGCCCTGCGAGAACAAAACTCTCCAGGAACATGACAAAATTTCAAAAAGAATCTGGCGTGCGTCTTGATTGGCCGGGTGTGGCTAAACCGGAGAAGCGGGGGCCGGGAGTGACATAAATACAACGGCGACGTTAATAAACGAAGAGTCGGGCAAAATTCCCCCAAAGGACAGGAGTGGTGCAACAATGGTGCACTTGAGGTATACGATTGCCAAGAGGGCATATACAGTTCGTAGTTGCCGAAGCCACCCACCCACAATCAACCCAATACCATAGGTCCGAAACATATTAGGACAGGACGATTATCCCAATTATACACCCGCGCTTGTACTCCGGTGCATCGATCGGTCAGGAGTACTGTTAGGAAAAAAACATATGATGTTTAAAGAGCCCTTTATATAGATATTAATGGCCTCGTTGTGTGGACGGGTGCAGGGTTAAATCGGTTTAACGCTGCTAAATTCGGTTTGAACGCGTAGTGTAGACCAGGCCTTAGTGTGCGAGCAAAGTGCTCTGAGGTGCCTGAGGAAATGTGCGCACACTGCATATCCTCCAAACTTCAATGGTTGTAGTTCACCCATTTGGCTGAGATCTAGCCTATTCTTTCAGCTTGGCTACAGGTATGGGCAAGTCAGTCAAGCAGCTTAGTGGTACCTGAGTTACACACTTGAGCCTGTTTTGCTCAAGGGAACAGTCTGTAGGTTCACATGGACACAATCACTTCCCACTCTACATCATTTATTATGTTTGAAATGAAGGTTTCTGATTCAAATAGGAATTTCTGAGCTTCTTGCTGGAGGCAGCTCTATTATTGAAATGTGACATTCCCACAAGTACAGCACAGAAGCCCAGAATCAGCTCAGATGCTGCAAACCAGTTCCCAGCCAGCTTTCATGGTGCTTAACAATCAGGAGAAGCACTTTAACATTTAACTTTGCATTAAAGCAACATGGTTGATGTTTAGAAGGGATGACTGCTCTCATTCTGCTAGTTTAATGGTTACTGGAACTTAGTTTACATCGCAAATGATGGTGTTTTTCAGCTACATCACCACCATCAATAAGAGGCTGAGAACTGCCCACAGAGACCAGATTCACTGATTTCAATGGGAGACAGGCATGTCCACCTTGGGAGGAGAGTTTGCCTCTTTACGTTTACATTGAAAAAACCATTACAACACTAACTTCTTTTCATATTTCAGAGTAATATTATCTGATTGATCATCTAGTTATGCAATGAATTTTCAGGCCTGTCAACAAAGTAAAAACACATATCACGCTGTCTTTAGTTAGGACAGAGATGATGCTTACCAATTAATTAACACATTATAATGTCAGTACAAATGCTAGAACGATGTCTATGAATAGCTATATTTCTAACCTTTTAGATACATTTCAAAATATGTGAGTTTAAATGAGAGTTGGGTCAAAACTGGATCTTGGATTTGACACTGTGAAACATAACCTCCTTGAAAGACATGTTTGTTCCACTGACCCATAGATGTAACTGCATTCCCAGTTTTAGATTCATTAACTTTTGCTAACACAGGAAAACATTTGGGGAGGGATTCTGCCATCTGCTCTGGATCCTGTATGATTAGGGCCAGATTTTTAAAGGTTTTGAGATTCCTAACTCCCACTGAAATCAACGCAGTCTCCTAAATATCTTTAAAATTTGGCCCTAAATCCAATTTTCAGAAATGACATAGGCAACATTAAGCCCAAGTGTCACTGAAAGTTAATGAGGCTTGGGCTCCTAAGTCACTTAAGAGCTTTTGAAAATGTTTCAAAGAATCTTATTTTAAGATAAAAGATTCTACGTTTAAGAGTTTCCATTGGTTCCTTATAGAAAGAACCTCCAGTTACAACACTAATTTCTGGGCTTGTCAGTGCACTGAGAATGGGAAGTTAGAGCTACTGGGATGTGATTTAGCACGAGTAGGTCAGGTACCACACTTTTTCTACAGGATTATTGTCTAGGACTGTGAAAATCTTTTTTTTCTGGTTAAATACCCTGAAGGATACCAGCATTTATCTATTTACAGCAGTTAACACTCTCAGTCAAAATCATCTGCTTGCTTATTGTCCAGAGCCTTCACATGCAGGTGGAAATTGTGTGTCATACTGTCGGCAGTAGAAGTCCTTACAAAATCTCTGGGGCTCCAACTACCCAAAAGTCAATTGTTAGTCAGGATTTGGGGATCAAATTAAATTTTATAATAGATTCCTCCTCTCTGAACCTGTGCTCACACTCTTGTCACTCTGTCCATAGTCACATATAATGGGCAGAAAATGAAAGCACAAATCCATTCATTACAACCAGCATGTGCTGTACACCACTGACTTAAAAGAGTCCAACTCCCACTGATATCTCCTTGCTACAATGAAAGGCTATTATAGTACTGGATGGTGGGGCCCCTGAATTTCATGTCTTGATATTCTCCCCAGCTATCTGTAATCTACTATGGAGGAGTTGAATATTAGTTCTCCTGTCTCAGCCCTGCTTAACAAGTGGAACCCCTGCCAGCTTCACTTCCCACTTCCACAATTCTGGAGTTTCCGAATCCCATCTGTACTCCCAGCGAGGAGCGCCTTTTGTTCAGGAACTCAACGGGATTCATGAGAGCTGGTGGGAGAAATTCTGCTCAAACATGGTTTTGAAAGAATTTGCAGAAACAATTCAATTTTGACAAAATTCTAACAGAACCTAGGCAGGGTCTGAAACCTGCTTGGCTCCCTGCTAGCTTGCCTGCCCAGCTCCTTGGCAGCCTCTGCCAAAACGCTTTGGAGACAGGAACCAGGTTTCCAGGGGCCATGGCTATGGGGCAGCCTCTGAATTGGGGACCTCAGAGTTTCTAGGATCTGTGGCACTGGGACAGCCCACTGCACAGATGGCCACAGAGCTGGGGCTTTATTCCTTTGGCAGAGAATTTTGAAATTTTTGGTTTTGGTCCAAATTGGAACAAAACCAAATTTCAAAACATCGAATTCCTCCTGAAAAGAGGTATCTTTCTCCGCCCAGCTCTAGCGTTCACTCTGTAGGGCAGGCGAAATGTAACAGCTCCAGGACTATAACTCTGCTCTGTTGCTGAACAACATAATATAAAATAGTGTCTTAGTCTGTATCAGGTTTTTGTAGGGAAGCAACAAGGCATTTGTCTGCTCCACACATTAAACAGAGCTGAAAAGGACATAATCTACATGCCAAAAACTATTCACCACGTAAAAAGGCCAATTTTTTCAACCTTGGCCTGGTAGGGGGAAACCTTGGCCAGTAACCATGTGTTCCTTAGTTCTAGGAAGCAATGTCATTGTTAGTGTTAGTCTTGTTACCATGGCAGCTAGAAGTCCTAGTCACGGCCCAGGACCCCGTTGTGCTAGGCGCTGTAGAGACAGTGAACGACAGATGGTCCTTGCCCCAAAGAGCTTCCAGTTTAAGAACAAGACAAGAGAAATCAGATGGACCCAGATGAACAGGGGATTGCAAGGAAACAATGAGGCAATACTGATCAACACGGTAAGAAGTGTGGTCAGCACACCAGCAATTTCATTCTAGCCTGAGTAAAGTTCTTTTTCATAATTGTAGGTCTTGGCATCCTTTAAAAAGTTTGGAGCCAACTTATCATACAGAGTGTGCTGTACCTAAAACACAAATCCTGGCATTTCCTGAGTAGAAAACTGCCATCACCAACTACTTGTGCTAAACTCTCTTTTCAAACTTGTGTTTAGCTGTGACACTCTGAGTAGCTTTCCCAGACCTGAAGAAGAGCTCTGTGTAGCTTGAAAGTTTGTCTCCCTCACCAATAAAGAAGTTGGTCCAATAAAAGATATTACTTGACCCAACTTCTCTCTCTAATATCCTGGGACTGACATAGCTACAACACCACTGCACATCACCAAATCAGCATTTTGGCTCGGGCTGTGACAAAACTTTCTACTTTGTTTCTTACACTTAGCTCAGGCTAAGTTTGCTGAACTTCAGGAATCAGAGCTGTTCCAGGCAACTTATGATCACAGATGGAAACTCTGCAAAGCCTTCTGGCTTCACTTGAAGTCTACTCAAAACAAGACAAAAGTGTGGCTGACATTTCTTTGAACCCAAAATTCAAAGCACATTTCGTGGTGGGATGGGAGGGAAAGCCACATAAACTGAAACTGAAAAGAAGACAATCACAAACCGAAATGGCCAAGTTTTTTGCACAGCTAATTGTGTGACATCACTGAAGTATGCAGGCAGCCAGAACGGAAAGCTGATTTAGAAGGGAGAAATCTACTAATTATACATAAGCATGCTGATATGCGGCAACAAAGGAAAAGGAAATGCAGGAAAAATTTGCAAAGCATTTTATCAGGGTATTGGGAAGCTATTACTCAGCTGAGGAGATCTGTTTTAGCAGGTGCTAAATATATTTGCATGCATAATCTTCCTTCAACACAATCCTGAATTCCTAATTAAGCAGATAGTATGGGCTACATTTTCAAAAGAGCAGCTTTCATTTTGCACCTGAAAAACATGCATCTGTTTTTTTTGCACCTGATGACTGCAGATCAGGTCCTAAGAGACAGAAATACTAAGATATGTGGCTGCAATTCATCTTCCTAGTGCAAAGATGCAAATGCAGATTTTTCAGGTGGAAAAGGGGAAGCTGAACCTCAGCCCGTATAAATTACCTATAAACGGACAATAACACAAGGTAAATGTTATGTTTGCTGCTCCATTTGTATCTAACTCGCTGTGCAATGACTCTTCATGCATTGTAGAGTAGACGTTCACAACTTCAACAACCACTACTCATCCACCAAACTCTCTCTAGAACATTCCTACGCTAGCATCGACTCAAGGGACAATGGTTTTATGATTGTTGAAATTATTTCAAAACACCCTTCTGCCTGCTAAACCTTAATTGACTACTTCATTTTAAGTGGTCTCCTACAGCATGTGTAAACCCCTTATGCTTAACAATCTGTCCCAACTTGTATTTAGCTCCAGACACACCGGTTTCCTTCCCCTGATCTGAAGAAGAGCTCTGTGAAGCTCAAAATCTTGCACTTTCCGCCAATGGAAGTTAGTCCAATAAAAGACATTACCTCACCCACCTTGTCTCTCTCTTTTTCATGCACTCTCATTTTAACATGTTGTTTGGGTTACTTTTCATGGTATGGATCACAACAAAGAACTGCATCTTTTTAATCTGTGTTAAGCCTCATGATGTTACAGTTTGTAGAATGGATTACATAGAGCTAGAAGGGTGTGTGGTTTTGCTGGCTACACAGGGTGCATCTAGAAATCATGAAAGCCGTTACTCCAGAAAGCCAGTGAGGTGAACACTTTTACTGTTGTGAAAGCAAAGGTAAAACCCACAGGCACATCTAGAAAACATAACCGTCTAATTCTTGGAAATAATACTGTATATGCCTACCAAGAAATTACCTGTAGCCATTGTGGGTCTGAGGAAAAGGAGCACAAATTGTGATTACTATGCCACTCGAGACATTCAGCAGTAATCTGAGAATTAACCAAGCCTTTTTTTTTGGTTGAGTTTTTAAATGACTGCAAACAAAGGAGCAGCATTATGATTTATAATCACATTTGAACTGTTAACTCATCTGAAATATTTCAGAAGACTGCCTTTTTAAAAACCCAATTATGACTTAGAAAATCTCTTTCCAGTTGAGTCCCACGATTGGAAATCTGCACCCTGCACCCTTCAGCAACCACTGGAAAAAAATGAGCGGAATGCTAACAAAAACGTTCCTCAGAGCCACAGAGGGAAAAGGAATTCAAACAAAAGTGGCAGTGGATTGCTGAACTGAACTGGTATAAAGCTTATTCCCAAGGAGAATTCCCAAGTGAGGTCGGGAATGTAGAGAGGCACAGAAACCATGAAGGCAACAATAAATAATAGAATGTGATTCAAAATGATGTGGCAGCAAGTTCCCCACCAGCAGGTAACCGGAAAAATTAAAAGCAGCTTCAAAGGACAGAATATGGGTGAGAAGTACTCGTTAGATAGCGGGAAAGTGTTGACTCCCTCAGGGAACGGATGGGCAGGATCCCCTGGGAGGCTAATATGAGGGGGATTAAATGAAACTTTACATTAAGGTGCCTGGTTTACTCAAATATATTCTAGTTTCTATTAGACAGTTATATTTTCAGCTGAAAAATGTCCAGTCCAAAAAATGCCCTGATTTGGGATTTTCAGTTTTTTGACCTAAAGCAGACATTTTCTACTGAAACTTATGATGAAAATGAAAAAAAAAAATGGATTTGTTGAAATTTTCCATAAGGAAAAAAAAAAAAGCATTTTCCAATCAGCATTTACTTTGCATCTCAGGAAACCAATATTGTTATTATTTTTTGGTACTTTGGTTGTACCCAGAGGCTCAGCTCATTTTTGGGGACCGGCTGTGGGGCTGGGTTGTCATTTTGTTTTGTTGATTCTATCTTTTGGGGTTTGTATTTAAATTGTTGTTTGTGTAAACAGAGACCCAGAAGAGCACATTTTAATAAATCAAAAAAATAAACAAAAAAAGTTGCTTCAGCAAAGATTCTATGACACCAAAGAGGATCAAAACAAGAGTAGTTTGATCTTTGGTCTTTTGGCAATGGAATTTTCCCTACCTTTAGCACATTATGTGTTGGACTTTTAAAATCCACATGGAAGCATTAAGCAGCTAATTGACTGCCAAACACCTGCACAGAACATGAAGCGGAGGTCAGAAAAGAAGGGTAGTGTTTCACCCAGTAAATTTCCAGGCTTAAAAGGTTCCATTTGCAAGATAAGCTTTCAATAAATAAACAAATAAAATACAGGAAAAGGGAGATTAGCAATTCCTGCTGAGACTGCATAAACCACAGATTTATGTTAATGTTTTCTGCTTCTATAGATGTGATATATATACACAGCTTGCAATTGCAGAAATGGAATAGAATTTATGACTTACTGTTGGGGCTTAGATAACGAGATAGCATCCTGGAAAGCAAAACTACAGCACCAAAGGTGAGTCTGGGGCCACTTCTGAGGCACAACTTTCCCTCTGGTTCAGAGATTTGCATTTGTTAGTATAATTTTTTTTTTTAAATTAGCCCCCAGGTTGCTTCATGTCTCTGAACAACCTTCATCCTCCAACTGATTAAAGAGTGGCAATGAACTGCCTGTAGAAGCAGTTTAGTCCTGGAGGACAAATGGTGACCATAAAACAAGAGACATGATTCAATATCGAGATAGGAGTTTGCAGAGTAAGGGGGACACAAGGAAATTCAAGATAAAATTGTCTAAAGTGACTCACTTAACATCCAACTGGAGGTACCTCAGGCTGTATTTCGAACTGAAGGCAACATATGAGCCATGAATGGTCAGTGCTACTGGAAATCAGGTCCAAAGTATCTGGCATTGGCTATGCAGAAATTAAGCCAACCAAGATCAGTAGCCTCTTTGGAAAATGCGGGTTTGAAATGTTTATGAAAATTTTACCTTGTGGAAACTAAAGAAAAAGCAGTTTTCAAGATTTGTCTGTGTAAAATCAAACATATCCTTTGAGCCGTATTTACACCATAGGAACTCCTGGTAACATTCTGCTCGGGAGAACGTCCAACAGGGCCATTCTGCTTTCTGTATTATACCATGTCAACTAATGCTTTTCCAACTGTTCCATTCATGAGACTTATTTCTTTTTCCCCTTGGCAGCCTTGGCTGGTAGGCTTATTCCTCAACATTTTATCTCAGCGTGAAAAGGCACTTCCTGGCACTTGTTCTTTAACTGACACTCTGGCCCTCTTTTCTAGTCAGCCTTGCAAATTGCACATTGTAACTTGTGTCCACACTGCTCCTCTCCAGGCTCCTCCTGCAGTTTTTACTCAAGTAAGGCTCCCAATTACATCGATGGGATATTTGCCTTTGGGCTGGGCCCATTGTACACATCACATCTGAATGGAGACACTATCGATTCTTTTATTATTTCTGAAGAGTAGGGTTTTGTCACAGCTTTCGATCTGGGGGCCAAACGAGGTGTCTCTTTCATCCTGGCTAACAGGTTTTTTCTCTCTTAAACAAACTGACCAGAACCACACACAATATTTAAGTGCATTTAAAATATTTCCTCTTAATGTGAGTATTATTTCCCAGAATTCAACTGATATAACGTGGGATTTTTACTACTTCTCACCCACCTGGAGGAGAGCCTTCTGCTAAGCAGGGCCAGGCCACTAGGGAGGCAGTGCAGGGAGTGATGTTTGCAACTCAGCCCCTGACAGTCTCGCCAATGAGTCAGCCTTGCACTAGGCAGCAGTATGCCACTGTAGGTGCTGTCTTCTGAGAGAACCCAAGGTTCTGATCATTTCATCCATTAAAAATCCCATGACATTTTTGTAAGCATAGGCGTATTATTTTTGCTTGCAGAGCAGCAGTGCCAAGGAGCTTAGCCAAGCCGGAGCCCCACAGTTCTAGGTGCTGGACAAACACAGATGAAGGAGGCGGTTCCTGTCCCAAGAGCCCACAAACAAAGCAGGATGGTAACCCCTAGCATCCTGCTCAAATTCTAACTCAGAAAATTACACTTTGTCTCCTTAAAGTCGCTCAAGAACTTCAATCACAACCAGAGCTGGGATCCCTCTGTGTAAAGCACTGCACAAAAACATATTCTTCTTCATTTTCTGTCCCAAACTATTGTGTAATGTTGATATGGTCTGGCTGGTCTGGCAGTTCAGGCACTACGCTGGGACTTGGAATACCAGGGCTTCATTTCTAGGCTATCACAGACTCAATGCATGACTCTGGGCAAATCACATAATATCTCTGTGCATCTGGCCGCCATTTGTAACATGTGGATAAGATCTTCCTTCCTCTATTTTGTAAGCTTTTTGAGGGAGGGGGTGCTGTTACTTTGTGTGGATACAACACCTAGCACAAATGGGGCACAATCTTGGTTTGGACCGATAGGCACCACCCTCTTAATAATTAATACAGCACTCTGCTGCACCCTGAAATGGCTGGATTTCAAGGTGGGAATAGGTGATGACTTGCTTGCCTCGTGGGTGCGTTGCAGATTGGAACATTCAGTAAACATCTGTAAAGTGTTCTGAGATCCTTGAGTGAGAGCACCAGTAAGAGGCAAATTATTAGCTTATTGTTGAGGTGTATAGGAGAAACCTTTCTGCACTGATTCAATTCAGTGGATTTAGTACCAGAGTTTCTATTTAATGTTTCCATTTAATTTAGTCCATTTGTGTTAAGCTTCTACTCTCTCATCTTATCCTGTCATGATGAGCCTTTTATTCTACTCTCTTAAATGTAGGCTTCAAACTTTCCAGTTAAAGGCTGACTACAATCAATTGAAACCAGTTTCAGGTACTATAGCTGTATTGCTTGTGGCTGGTTATTTGCCAGATGGCAGCCTTGGGCCAAAATGAATAATTTTTAAGTAGTGAATTGTCTTGTTCAGTTAAACATTTAATAAAGGTTTAATTAATGAACTAGAAGACCTGGGATGGGAAAACTGCAACAGTGGAGCAATACTGTCTTGAAAACAATGAGAGAAAGAGAGAGAATTTTCTGAAGAACTTTCAAAAAAGGACGACAAGTACTTGTGGCACCTGGCCACAAGGACTCCTCGTTCTTTTTGCTGAAACAGACTAACAGGGCGACCACTCTGAAATCTTGTTTCCAAAAAGGATGCATCCTAGAAATGAGCTTTCCGCCACTCTCCCCCATCCAAAGCCCCTCACTGAAACAGACTAACAGGGCAACCACTCTGAAATCTTGTTTCCAAAAAGGATGCATCCTAGAAATGAGCTTTCCCTCCTCTCTCCCTCATCCAAAGCCCCTCACCGCACACACAGATCAGGCATGCCTGGCCTGCTAGATTGACCTGCAGGTATTTCATTTAAAGATGTACTCTAGCTGTGGCCCAACAAGATACTTGTCCTGTACAGTTGACTGGTGAATTCACTGTTAAAAAGCACCCTAGGGCAAATGCTCACATATGAAACAGCAATCCCATAACGTTAATAAAATGGCAATTGAGCCATGTGTCTGTGTCCAAGAGGGAAAGCATGCATCTACTTTTATTTAAAATGCTTCTCAGCTGCAGACTGTTCATCTCATTACAATATGTTCATTTGTTTTTGCTTGTTTAGCCACTCATCATATGCTACCACAGAATACTCTAGCTTATAAAAAGGGGAAGGAAAAAAACCCTTTTGATGACTGATTAGCTATCACTTTGCTCCTAAGTACAGTGTTTCTGAAGGACTAAATGGAACAACCCCAAAGAAGTCTTGTTCTCTGTACAATACTTACTACACCAGATAGCCTACAAACGCAGCAGACTGAACATTTCATCTGAGAAGCACCCACTCATCTCTAGCTGCTTTTCTTTGCTGCACTGATTCTGTTCTACGTCTCTGACCCGCTTATGCCTTTGAACTTGGCTCCCTTTCTACCTCCCCCACATCCCTACTCCCTGTGTCTATTGTATTCGCCTCTCCATTGATTTCTAGTCACTCTGCCCCTGTTCGCCTTGTCCCCTCCTCCCCCTCCGCAGCTTTGTCATCCTAGCCTCCTTCCCGGCACTGACGCAGGACAGGTGCAGCCAGGGGATTCATTCACAGCTCACCAGCCATGTAATTAATATAAGCTACATGGAGAATGGATTCAAACTAATTGCTAGAAAATGCAACAGGGAAAACAAGTGACCCAAGTCCATTGTCTTTATAAACCCAGGCTGTAACATTAGGGCTACCCTTCCCTCCCCGTGACTATTACTTCCCCTCACTGCAAAGTTACAGACTGTGTGTTGGGGTGGCATTGCAGAACATTCAGCCTATCTGCAGCACTGCACCCTAAGGCAGAGAGATAGGCCCCAAACCAGGGCCCTCAAGGATGCCTGTGCGAAGAAGAAAATGTGTACTGGCTTGTGAGCTGAAAACGTGCTCCGCACACTGCACCTTGGCACTTCCCAGTGGAGGTGTTTGCATCAGGTCCCTTCCTCTGCGTAGGAGGCAGGTGTCCCTGCACCCTCTACCCCAGTGCTGGTGAGAGCAAGGGATGTTCTGGGCAGCTCAGTAGCACCTCCACCGGCCACCTGCTCCATTGCAAGAGAAAGAGGAGAAAGTAGGTCTGCCGGCTTCCTTCTCCCATAGAGAGCGGGAGAGCAGGACAGTTTAACCTGAGCCAAGGCGCCTCTAGCAAAGGATGGTTCCCTCCCCCACAGCAGCCCAGGAGGGGGGGTGGAAAATGGAGATGCTTAGACCGGACAAATCCCCAGTCACAGCACAGACAGAGCCACCTTGAGCTGCTCTAACTTGCGCCCACTGGTTTGGCTTGTTTGAAATAAAATGTTCTGTCCTTGGGCTGAAACATTGGACACTGCTGGACTCAGAGATCCATCCAAAGGGCATTTTTTGTTAAGAGACTGAAAAATCCCATTTCTGTTGGAACATATTTTACCTTCTCTTGTTGCAAGTACCCCTAATATCACTGTAAGTGGAAGAGATGCTGTGTGTGTGTTGGCGCAGGGGGAAATTCTCTACCCTGTTTGGCTTCTTTCTGCACTTTCCATACTGTAAGGTCATTGCTCTCCTGTGTAGCCTGTCAGTCAATTTCTCCTTTAGTTTGTAAGGGCAAAATCTCAGTAACAAGGGAGAGAAAGACAGGAGTGTGAGGCCATAGCACTATCTCGCCAACAGAAGTTGGTCCAACAAAAGATACGTACCTCACCCACTGTCTCTCTAATGTCCTGGGACCAACACAGCTACAACGCTGCCAGCACCATCAGATTGTCCAGTCTCAGGACTCCAATGAAACCCGGGAAGTGCTTTTCAGCCACAGACGGCACTGCCAGCAGGGACGATGTGGCAGTATCTAGAGAGAGGGTGAGCGCCTCTGGGGCAGGTTTAGAACTCCCCCAGCATGTAGATACATGGTGATAGGGGCTCTAGAAACCCAAGAGTGGCTGCTGGATTAGACAGAAAGCCAACCCTCCCTTCAGTTTGCAGCGGGATTCATAGATTCATAGACTCGTAGGTCAGAAGGGACCAATATGATCATCTAGTCCGACCTCCTGCACAAAATAGGCCACAAAACCCTACCCATATACTTTTATAACAACCCCTAACCCATGACTGAGTTATTGAAGTCCTCAAAATTGTGGTTTGAAGACCTCAAGCTGCAGAGAATCCACCAGCAAGCGACCCATGCCCCACGCTGCA